>NC_142930.1:137846820-137851820 GCF_046866305.1 Octopus bimaculoides
GTTCAACACAACCCTAGAAGTCAGTAATATCCGAACGCTGAACGAGGAAAGTGGAGAACAGTCTGTCAACGAGAAGGACAAACTGGGATGGTACATCAAGCAGCAGAGTAAATCCTTGCTCGCTGTTAGAATCAACATTATAATACCAACCAAAAATATGATGCAACCACAAGTATTTAAGAAATGAGAAGAAAGAGAAAACAATTAGAAAATGAAATATCGAAGGAAAAGGGAAAAATCAACAATTGGAGATGGTTGAGAAAAAGTGATCTGAAAGGATGTACTGAGGCATTGGTATGCAGCGCCCAGGAACAAGCTCTGAGAATATCCTTTTTCCTTTTTTTCTTTTTTCTTTTCTTTTTTTATGTCTTTTTCTTTTTACCAGTTACAAAATTGAAAACCGATGATGTCATTCTCTCAGAATAAGATTTCCTCGTTTATATTTTGATTTGAATTCCTGTGTTCCTTCTATTCTTTTTCATTTTACATTTTGAATCTGAAGAAAACAGACGAGCTGTCGAAATATCGTTCAAACCATTAAATAAACAATCTGTTATAAACCGCATCGCGCTCTTCTTATTATTTCGTCTGTCACTACGTTCTGAGTTCAAATTCCGCTGAGGTCGACTTTGCCTTTCATCGTTTCAGGGTCGATGAATTAAGTACTAGTAAAACACTGGGATCGATGTAATCCACTAGTCCCATCTCCCAAAATTTCACGTCTTGTGCCTATTATAGAAAGGATTATTATTATTATTATTATTATTATTATTATTATTATTATTATTATTATTATTATTATTATTATTATTATTATTGTTCAGTAGTTTTATTTTTATAACGTGCTTTCACTTCACTACCGAGCGCAGCTCTGTGCGCCTTGGGTATGTGCTGTGGTTTGCTGTGGTGCTCTTATGGTTACTGTATTGAAAGTGTTTTGCGTAGGATGTGTGCAGTGCCCAGTAGTGCAATTTTCTGTATGTTATATATATTTGTAAGTCCTGGTGTTTTTGTTATGTATTTGTCTGAATATTTTTTATTATACCTAAGGCACCTACTATGATAGGAATTGTTTCTGTTTTTAGATTCCACATTCGAGTTATCTCTATTTCCAAGTTTTTGTATTTTGAAAGTTTTTCCATTTCTTTTCGAGAAACGTTGTCATCTGCTGGTATTGTTACATCAATTAGAAAGCATTTTTTTTCATCATGATCTTTGACAACTATATCTGGTCTATTTGCCTTAATTTCTCTATCTGTGTGTATTGGCATATCCCAGAGTATAGTTGCTTTCTCGTTTTCTGTGACCTTTTCTGGCGTGTGTTTATACCATCTTTTTTCTGTTGTTATTCCATAGTGTTGGCATAGCTTCCAGTGTATATAGGTCCCAGCTCTGTCGTGTCTGTGAATATATTCCTTCTTAGCCAGGACTGGGCAGCCAGAGATAATATGATTTATTGTTTCTTGTCCATCTCTACATATTCTACAGTTACTTGTTATGTTTCTTTTCATTATATGTTTTTGGTAATTTCTGGTGGGGAGGCTTTGGTCTTGTGCAGCAATTAAAAATCCTTCAGTCTCTGCTTTGAGTCCTGAGCTTCTCAACCATTGCTGGGATTTTTCTCTGTCTATTTGTTTTGCATTTAGTTTAGCCCAGTATTTACCATGTAGGGACTTTTCTTACCATCGTTTTATTATTATTATTATTATTATTATTATTATTATTATTATTATTATTATTATTATTGTTGTTGTTGTTGTTGTTGTTGTTGTTGTTGTTATCATTATTATTATATAACTGTTCAATATTTGATAGATCGAGCCAAGTTTCTACTGCATTACCTGCTGCACCTCGGTGTTGCTAGGGTGTGTGCGCTATTGTGTGTTCTTTTCTGCTGTTGGGAGTGTGCAAACTCTTCCCAGTACTGTATTGTGTTAGTTATTACTGTCTTGAAGTTTGGCGCAGTCTTTTGTTGCAGCTTGTATTGTGTGTTGGGCGTGTAAAGTATTGGTTAATTGGCTTGCTGGTGGACGTTTATTTCAGTGGGTAATTGCTGTATAGAGTGTTTTGTATTTGTGGGTTGTTTTGTTTAGGTTATGTTATTGGATTGACAATGTCTTGCGTATGGTGTGGGCTGTTCCTACCAGGGCTATTTTTTGGACAGTGTGAATTGTTGAGTATCCAGGTATAGCTTCTACGTTTTTGTTCATATTTTTTATCATGCCCAGTCATCCAATTATTATTGGTAATGTTTTTACTTTCATGCCCCACATCTTAAATACTTCAGTTTCGAGATCTTTGTACTTTGACAAATTTCTCTATTATTATTATCATTATTATTATTATCATTATTATTATCATTATTATTATTGTTATTATTATTATTATTATCATTATCATTATTATTATTGTTATTATTATTATTATTATTGTTATTATTATTATTATTATTATTGTTATTATTACTATAATAATAATAATAATAATAATAATAATAATAATAATAATAATAATAATAATAATAATAATAATAATAATAATAATAATTATTATTATTATTATTGTTGTTGTTGTTGCTGTTGTTGTTGTTATTATCCAATAGACCTCTAGGTGGAGAAAAACTAGGACGAGGTGACGAGCAGGGTAGCTAATCTCACTCAGAAATGGGCCGAGAGGAAGCTGTCCCTGAAAGTTCGATCAGAGGTGGCGAATGCGTACATAGCATCCATCATCTATTACCGCTTGACCGCCATCCGTTGTCCCGTTTGCTGGTTGACCAAGCTGGCGCGTTTACTCTTCCGCTTTCTGTGGAAGGGGCGCATTCCACTGGTTAATGTAATCAACTATCAAAATTTCAGGCCTTGTACCTGCAGTAAAAAAGTTCGCGCAACAGAATAAAGTTCGTGCAACATTATTACAATATTCTTTTAGCGATTTGCAGATTCCTTTTTTGTTCGATTTCTCTCATGATGGATTGGTTGAAGATTCTACGAACCAAGAAACTGTAAGACACCGGCTGTGAACTTGAAGAAAGCAATCAACCTAATTTGCTTAATTCTAAGAAGTAATAAAATGACGTTTATTTAAAACTCAATAAACACATATTTTTGCGAAAAAGCTTCGAAATAGGTTTAGTGGAAATCTATATACAATTCCATATTATTTTGATTTTAATCGATTTTCATTATTGCTAAGAATTGATCTCTCTAGAATATGACAACATTTTTATTTTTCTAAGAATGCACATATATATTCATGTAAATATTGTACCTACATGTGTGTGCATACGTATTTGTGAATATGTAATTTAAGAAATGTGTTGATAGATGCATAGGGGATAAAAACTTAAGTGCTACGTTGTGCTCAAAACTACATGTTATCTTATAAGCGCTGCACAACCATTATTGGAGCCTGGTATGAATTCAGTTTGAAATAAGATTATTTCTAAATCCTGATACAATTGTCTGGCACTAAAGCTTTGTTTGAAAGTTTTAGCAATTAAGACTTCCTTTTACAGATTTTTATCACTTTCTAAGGATGATAGCTGTTCACTTGCCGAATTTGCCTGCACTGTTTCAATACTAGAGACTGGTGACTCTTTTTAGTAATTCCTTTATAACTTAAGAGAACGTATATTTTCTGAAATCCATACATAAAAATAAACAGTAAATTATTCTATGACTAAGGCAAGAACCACTGACAATTACAATTTTTCTGAAAACTTCATCTTTAGGGATGAGGTATATTTTTTAACATTTAAACCTACAGGCATGGCTGTGTGGTTAGACGCTTCCTTCTCAACCACAAGGTTCCAGGTTCAGTCCCACTGCATGACACCTTGCACTAGTGTCTTCTACTATAGCCTCGGGCTGACTAAAGCTTTATGAGTGGATTTGGTAGGCGGAAACTGAAAGAAGCCTGTTGTATATATGAGGTAGTATCAGTGCGCAGTGAGAGTTAGCAGTGACCTTCATGAGGCAGTGTGTCGTGGCATCGCTGTGTTTACTTCGCAAGTTGTGAAATTTGTGTTTTGTGATCACGTGTATGCTGAAATCTACGTGATGGACAAGATGTTGGAAGAAAGAGCCAACGTGAAATTTTGGCTTAAACTTTTGGCTTAAACACTGAGCATGCTCCAACAAGCTTACGGTGACAAAGCAATGAGTCGTACGCAATGTTTCAAGTTACGCGGGTGCACGACAGAGCGGTAGCTCAACCAAGAGCATGCTCATCGTTCTCTTTGACATACGTAGTGTTGTGCATCAAGAATTCGTCTCCTGGAGCCAGACCGTCAATCGAGAGTTTTAATGCGTTTGAGGGAGGACATTCGGCGAAAGCGACCAGATCTGTGAATCGCGAAGAACTGGATTCTTCACGATGACAATGCACTCTGTCACTGAGCTCCCCTCACTCGTAAGTTTCTCACCGAAAACAGCATGGTATCACTTCTGCGTCCGCCTTATTCACCAGATTTAGCACCAGCAACCTTCCATCTCTTCCCCAAGATGAAAATGCAGCTTAAAGATCACCGTTTTAACACCGTTGTCGAAATTCAGAGTGAATCGCAGAAGATCCTCGACACGCTTACAGAATACGACTTCCAGGCCTGATTCCAGAAGTGACAGGAATGCGGAAACCGGTGTATTGTTGCGCAAGGTGACTATTTCGAAAGAGATGATGTTAAAATTTAGGTAAACAAGTTATTTTCATTAAGCATAACTTGTCCGGGAACCTTTAGATATCACCTTATATATATATATATATATATATATATATATATATATATATATATATATATATATATATATATATATATATATATATATATATATTTATATAAGGGCATTACTATACAATAACGCCTCACGCCATGAGGGACTCTAAGGTCAGACTACTATAAAAAAAATGTAGGTAGTATCAGTGCGCAGTGAGAGTTAGCAGTGACCTTCATGAGGCAGTGTGTCGTGGCATCGCTGTGTTTACTTCGTAAGTTGTGAAAT
>NC_142930.1:137856820-137876820 GCF_046866305.1 Octopus bimaculoides
TTATTATATTAGGCTGAGAATCAGAACAAACAATGAGAACAGAAAGTTATTATATCAGGTTGAGAATTAGAACAAACCATGAGAACAGAAAGTTCGAAATTCGCAAGGTTTTAGGCATATACTAAAACTCTTGTTTTGAGAAATTAATCGAACAGTACATGTATATTTCGGGTTCTTTCTCGCCTCAAGCTCTACACTAGGTTCTTACAAACACTGAATTAAAAAAACTGATATTGTGTTGGAACGAAATACCACAACGTTTTTGTCATTCCCACCCTCCCCCAGCACACATACTTATGCATACGTTTAAGAAACATAGATTTAACCTAGCAGTGCAAGTAGATTTATGAACCGGTGATGGTTAGTCGAATAGTTCTTCACGGTGTCTACTCGGCGAAGTTAAATGAATGTTTATGAAACTTATGTATGTACATTTATTCACAAGTTATCAATGAATAAATAAATAAATGAAACATTATCTCCATATTTTCACTAATTATTACAGCCCCTATTGATTTTACTAACTTACAAATGAGTAAAATTGCCCAGTTTTAAAACATAGTAAAAGGAAAAAAAAAAGAAAAGCCGTTAGAAACCTGATTATAGCAGCGATTCCATCTAAGAATATCTGAAGAAGGAATATTATTCCAAAATATCATATCAGACTATAGATGACTAAATTACAACAGGTATATAGCCCATTGTCTGTATTATAGTGTATTGTTGTACCGTTCAAAACTTTTTTATGCTTTGAAAATAAGTAAATAAATAGAATCAAATAAGATAAAATAAAGAAAATAAAATAATTAGTTACCTACTTGTTTGCTAAAATTTTGGCCACAGGGCTCATAAAAATAAAACAAAATATAAAAAATATAAGAAAATAACTATAGGGAGGATGCCGAAAATGACTTCATGTATGCTAATAATCGATCAAGAAAATCAAGACAAAGAGCTTTTAGTAAAATAATGGATCAACGGATGCACATATTTTGAGAGAATGTGAGACAAGGTGTTTAAAGTTTCGAGCCACGCTGGTTTCAAAGTATGGACGTGCCTATCTTACGATACACATTCACACATACATGCGTATCCGCGCAAACTCACATATCTACCTCATATAAATGCGTCGTAAAATATTCACACACACACACACACAAAATATTCATACGCTCTCACGTATTTGCCCTCTCCCATAGAGATATTTACTAAAAGCAATATCACAGGTACACTTAAACCACCTTCAATATACATTAATAATCAGTGGATTACATTCTCACACACACGCACATACACACACATACGTACACAAACGGAACGTGTCTAAATATTATCAAAATAACAAGATTTAGTAAGTTTAAAATTCGGCCAAGACACACACACACACACACACACACACACACACACACACACACACACACACACACATACACCTTATACATAAATTGCAATTTCTGTCTGTTATTATCTTACTATCTACGCCAGTGAACCAATCTTGATGAAACTTTGCATATGTGTTAAACTAACATCCGGTTGAATTATAGGCTAATTGGATTTCAATAAAAATCTATAATGGAACCCCTGAGCGGGGGTGCTGTAGCACATGTCTACAAATCAATACCACATCTACTGATTTCAGTAACACATCTACTGAATTAAGAAATGTTTCTGTGAGGCTCAACCGTATATTCCTTCATGTAAACAGTGTGCGACCTTTGTGAGAACTACTCCGCTTTCCAAAAGGAAAACAATTCTGCATGCAGCGCCCATATGCCATGCTAAGGTCACATTAACAACACGGTCAACTGCATGATTCGTGGATAGGACATGAAACAATGTAATAACCAATGACCTAGAATTGATTTGATGAATTAAATCCAAATCACCACAACACCATAATCATTTTTATCGGGCAACGCGAGATACAGCCACGCTACGATAAGCTACGACACGTGAAAACACCAGCTACAAAACGCGATCCCATGTCACTGTGTATTTGTAAATCTGTTTGTAAATCTATTTATAAATCTATTTGTCAGTGTATTTGTAAATCTATTTGTAAATCTATCCCACATCACCGGGTATTTGCAAATCTATTTGTAATTCTGTTTGTAAATCTATCCTACGTCAGCGGATACTTGCAAATCTATTTGTGAGTGTATTTGTAAATCTATTTATTTATCTAATTTATTTTACCCAGCTGCATATTCGTTTGTTAAAATAATATAGCGACATTTCTTATTCACCCACTAATCGAATTAATAATACCTATTTTTAGCAATAAACTATTATCATAAACGACGGGTTGGGCATAAAGACGGGAACTGAACAGGAAACAGGATAGGACATGGAACAGTGTAATGGTAAACGGGAACTGGGAATAACCTCCGCTTTCCCGGGATTACCAGTCAACTCATTTATTTTACTCAGAAGCATATTCATTTGTTAAAATAAAATAGGGACATTCCTTATTCACTTACTAATCGTATAAGTAGTTTGTAATACCTATTTTTAGCAATAAACTATTACCATAAAGGTTAATAAAATATTTAATGGCTTAATTACACCAAACTGATTCTAAAATTTACAGAGGATTAGGGAAAGGAATGGGAGCGGAATTAAAACGGGAACTGAACAGGGAACGAGATAGGGCATGAAACTGTAATGGGAACGGGAATATATATATATATATATATATATATATGATATATATGTATAATATGAATAATTAATGAACCAGGTATAAACCAGATAAGGGCCAGGTTATCAATTGCAATTTTACAGTAGTGAGTGAAATACAAGTTTTATAAATATTCAGTTATGTTAAGGATTCTACTCTGGTTAAAAATATAAATCAGAAATTATAACATAACGACACAGTTTGTTTAAGTCAAGTGTTTCATCTAATGGTTTCAGAAAACTGAGTATAAATAGCATTACTAGCGGTTATGTGACCATGGTAGTAAGTACTCGAATATTAGACAAGAAGATAATTGATAGGTACTTGAGCAAAAGATGATGATGCAGTAGAACTGGTATCGCATAGAAATTAATTAGTATATTATGTCCGTTAGAGTTAAGAGTTATGATAGTTAAGATCACGTTGTATATATTTGGCAATTGTAACCAATTAATAGAAACAGGTGAAACAATTAAGTGTAGAAAAGTAGAAACATTATTACCTAGAGAGGGATAAGTTGCTTATAGTCAACAAGTAGTATGTTAGTACATTCTAATTAAAGTCAATAAACTATTTTCCGGGTTATATAGGAAGGGCGTGAGGAATAAATGTGGACATCTAATATTTATTTCATTGATTAATGAGATTCGATTCACACCTAGTTAATTCGTAGATTTTAGATATGCGCAAACTGCATTTATCGTTACCACCCTTATAATGTTGTGCTGTGCGCATAATTGACAAAGCGATTTCTTATTCAATATTTTTATCAGCAAATATATATAAAGGCGCAGGAGTGGTTGTGTGGTAAGTAGCTTGCTTACCAGCCATATGGTTCCGGGTTCAGTCCCACTGCGTGGAACCTTGGGCAAGTGTCTTCTACTATAGCCTCGAGCCGACCAAAACCTTGTGAGTGGATTTGGTAGACGGAAACTGAAAGAAGCCCGTCGTATATATGTACATATATATATATATATGTATATATATATATATGTATGTGTGTGTATATGTTTGTGTGTCTGTGTTTGTCCCCCCAACATCGCTTGACAACCGATGCTGGTGTGTTTACGTCCCTGTAACTTAGCGGTTCGGCAAAAGAGACCGATAGAATAAGTACTAGGCTTACAAAGAATAAGTCCTGGGGTCGATTTGTTCGACTAAAGGCGGTGCTCCAGCATGGCCGCAGTCAAATAACTGAAACAAGTAAAAGAGTAAAAGAGTAATGAAGTGAAATTAGCTTTACGTTTATTGCTAAAACTGATTGTTTTTTTGTATATACAATCTAGATTTAATGTGGTTAGATGTAGTACCAATATACACATGCACTTCACCAGGTGTACGTACAGAACGTTCAACAAGGGAACAAAGTGATATGTTTCTGTAGTGATAGAATTTAGTCACTCTGATATATTAGGGTTGCTATGTGTTGCAGGGTTACTATACCTTGGTTATTAAATCTCGGTGCATTTATGAACTTATGGTTAGGCGTATAATTAGGTCTAGACTCTGTAGGGGCTCTTTTGCCATAGAATAAATAGTTTAGTTTCATACTTTTGAATCGCGGTAAATACTGAGCAATGTTAAGCGTTACGAAGTAGGACAGATAAATTGCCTGTCGGTTAAAGTCCTTACGAGACTGGTGAATTGCAGGAAAATTTTTATTCATAGCTCTGAAGAACTCCATAGGTATATTATACGCAATATTAGTCCGAATAGAGGATTAAGCAACACCGCGCTCATCGGCATTATCCCGCGGCAGAATCGTTAGCACGCCGGGCAAAATGCTTTACGGCATTTCATCCAACTTTACGTCCTGGGTTCAAACGTCACAGGGGTCGACTTTGCCTTTCATCCTTTCGGGGCTGATAAAATAAGTACCAAGTAAAACTCTGGGGTTGATATAATTTCAGGTCTTGTGCCTATAGTAGAAAGGATTATTATTTGATATTTTCATCTCTCAATTCTCTGGAGTTTGGTTAATTACATAACATTAGGCATCACTATGAATTTTTGAAAATATTTAAATGTAATTTCGGATCTTTTCCCTTTGAACGGTAAATCGAGAAATTAATTTTTGTAACTAAACACTAAAATTTTAGTAACTAAACACTTTCAAACTTCGGACACTGGTAGAATGTGTCATTTAAAACATCTTTTACTCTTAGTGCTGTTAAGAAAAGTTTATATTTTCAAAGTTATTTCGTGTTAAAGTAGTCGCATTTCGGTAATTTCAATCAATCAATGACGTGTATTCAGCTGAATAAAATTACTGCTGTTGTTTGTCAACAACAACTATCGGCGGTGTATATTTCGTTTGTCACTGTTATTTATGACATCGTTCGTGCATTTGTACTGGTTTTAGCTTTAGGGTTAGGGTTTTAGGGTTAGGGTTTTAGGGTTAGGGTTTTAGGGTTAGGATTTTAGGGTTAGGGTTTTAGGGTTAGGGTTTTAGGGTTAGGGTTTTAGGGTTGGGATTTTAGGGTTAGAGTTACGGAAAAAAGTGAAAAGTGAAGAAATTGGAGGGGAGGGGGCAAACAAGTCTTTCCGAAAATAGTAGCTGAAAAACAGGAAAAAAAATCCAACTAAAAGCAGTAGAAATGCACAAATGATTTTGGTGGTGCCATGAAGTAAACATGCTTCAGATACACTTGTTTATTCATACAAACGTAACTGAGATGAAATATGTCATAAATAACAGTGACAAACGAAGTTATTGACAAAGGACATCAGTAATTCTATTCAGCTGAATACACGTCATTGATTGGTTGAAATCACCGAAATACGACAACTTTAACACGAAATAACTTTGAAAATACAAACTTTTCTCAACAACATTAAGAGTAAAAGATGTTTTATATGACACGTTCTACCAGTGTCCGAAGTTTGAAAGTGTTTAGTTACAAACCGTTCAAAGGATAAAGATCCGTAATTTTTACTGTACTTTTTCTTGGAGAGCATTCTAAAAGATTTATTTTGATACCTTATTTGTGAAATTTGGATGAATACATTAGGAAATATGACAATTTGAATGGTCAGCGAATTGGTCGAGGTCTTGCATAATTGACCTAAATGAATGATTAACTATATCTGTGATGTCTTATTCTTGAAACTGAGGCATAATCATCTTCAAATTACACAGATTAATAGTGAGCATGGTATAACAGTCGTCTAATTTTTTCAGGTTCTTGGAAATAAAGCTTTTGTCTTTGGCAATTAAAAAAAATATTTATTTAAGGCCTACTTTGTTACATGTCACAGTCAATTTCGCAGTGTTTTCAAATTTAGTTAAATTCAAAAGTACAAGTCACAGGGACTTGAGGTTTGGCACATTTGTAGTAGGTATAAAACTAAATAGATTCTGAGATTTTGGAACACGACACCATCTCAAGAAACTTTAATGTGGAGTTTCAGATTAGGACGTCCACATAAGTTGGATTTCTCCTTTTCGACGGGGATTTCTCCATTTTGCTTAGATTACGGTTTCGGAAATGATGCAAGGAAGCTTTTTATCAACAAAGTTTTGAAAATTTATGATTTTTACCGGTTGATGTTGCTACTCCTTCTCATACGTTCTGCTGTTGGTTGTGCTTCGCAGTTTATGGCTATTTGATCCTTGTTCCTATACCTGTGCTTACGAAATGAGCAAATAACAAAATTTGACAGTTTTTGCATTACTCACTTAAAAACGATGTGAGAAGCCTTCTGAAAAGTAAAAGTTTTGCAAATATTTTCAAACGAAAAGGTGAGTTAAGGGAGAAATAGCTGTTGTTTCTAGCATATTCTACGACCACCTGATACTTTTCTCAAGGAATCATTCTAAATGGTAAAAAAAAAGGCTATACGAGGGGTCAAGCTGCGCGGGTATAGAAGCAATTATGCGGATAAACAAATTAGACAGATCAAATATATTAAATATATTAAATACAAGATATGCATATATGTATACATACAAAACGAGAGAAAGCAAAACTGGAAACTTTCAGAAGATGAATTTTTATGTATAAATATATAGATATTTATAGTAATAGGTCTAGCTTATACAGAGAACAAATGACAAAGAAAATTAAAAGAAGAAAAGTATTATAAGTTCAACAGCTGTTTCTGGGACTCGGCGATCCACAGTAATGTTGGTAGATTTAGCTCATCGCCAACATTACTATAAGGAAAGCTCTCATACACAAAGTACTCACTAGACACAAAATATACATTATACGAAAACTTCTTTCATATAGTTTGGTAACATTTCTGTTGAATCAAAATTTTTGAAAAATAGTTAACTTTAAAAAAGAAAAAAATATTGTGACTATATCAAAAAGAAAAATTATTGTGACTATATCAAATAAGAAACCAGGAATTACTCCATCTGTATGCTTACTTTTCGTTTCTGGTAGTACTGAATCATTTCACAAACGTATCGGTTTAAATAGATCTATAATGCTGTATTGGATAAATAATACACCCATTCTATCGACAAAAATAGGAGTGACTATTTTCTGTCGTGTGGATTCTTAGATGTGTGTATATATATGTAAGAACACTTGTATGTGTGAATGTGTGAAGGAACGTATGTGCGTGTGTGTGTATATATAGATATGTGTGTGCCTGCGTGTGGTAAAGTTTCTTAAGATCTGTGCCACTGAGAGAAATTCATACACGAGTAGAAAAGCCGAAAATAAAATACAGCCATAGATGAAATAACATCCCGGATGTAGGTTGGACAGTATTATTTCCATGGTGCAGTTGAATGTATAGCTTGAGTCATCAGTTGTGATTATTGGATGTCTGTGAGCGATCGTGTTTATTTCCTGCTGTGTAGAGAAATGGAGAAGTCTCAGAGGGAGAAGGAATAGTGTCTGAGAAAGGATGTACGGGTGAGAGAGATGTGGTGGAAGGAGAATATTGAGAAGAATGCGAGAACATGTGAGAAATACACACACACATAGATATATATACAAACAGAGAGAGAGAGAGAGAGAGAGAGAGAGAGAGAGAGAGAGAGAGAGAGAGAGAGAGAGAGAGAGAGAGAGAGAGAGAGAGAAAGAAAGAGAGATAAATGAAGAAGAGTTATCGAAAAAGGAGAGAGATAGCGAAATGTATGTATCTCGAGGTTGAGAGAAGATGGACTATAAGAAGGACAATATTATTTAGTTTGTACCAACACACATGCACGTGTGCACGTACTCACACGTACTTGTGCGTAAACACGAAGTGTGTTATTAAATCAATGCAAGGCAATGAGCTGGCAGAATTGTTACGGCGTCGGACAAAATGATTTGTAGCATTTCTTCCGGCTCTGTACGCTTAGAGTCCAAATCCCACTGACGTCAGCTTTGCTTTTAATCATTTTGGGACCGATAAAATAAAGTACCAGTTAAGTACCGAGGTCGATGTAACCGACTGTCCCATCTCTCTAAAATTGCTGGTCTAATGCCAAAATGTGACACATTTAATAAACTAGTACGAGGACGTGATTGTTGCCGCTTTTTCTGTTGCTGCTGCTGTGATTGAACAAACCCAGTATTACCTTCAAGAGTAGTCATGCATACTGTGGTATGTTTCATATATGTAAAGTCGATAAATCGAATGTATCTTCGCAATTAGTTGACCGATCTTGAAGTTTTGACAATCTAAAAGTAATGAGAGAACTATATATATATAAGCAATGTTAATTCTCTAAACGAGGTATTAACAGTAACTGCACGATAAAGTGAAGTATATTGCCACTTAAATGTGGCTGACCCCTAGGGGTGGATGTTACTGTTGCTTTTAGCCCCAGGAGGACATCTCCTACAGCTGGCTTACCGACACACTTCTGTGTCCTGTCTATTTTTGTTTTGCCAAGGGAAGTTATCCCTCTCATCGTGATCTGTAGCACGAGCGGACTCGAGTTTCAGGGTTATTTCCCTTCGTCAGCGTCCGATACCCACCGATCTACGATGAGAAAGCTAATTCCTGGCAAAACTTTATATCTTTTTCCAGTGAAATTATTCACTGATATCGAAAAAGTGAAAACAAGCAATGTTAATTCTCTAAACGAGGTATTAACAGTACCTGCACGATAAAGTGAAGTATATTGCCACTTAAATGTGGCTGACCCCTAGGGGTGGATGTTACTATATATATATATATATATATATATATATATATATATATATATATATATATGTATGTATGTGTGTGTGTGTGTGTACGTACGTATATATGTATGTATATATGTATATTATATGTATGCGCCTGTAGTAAGGCGGCGATGTGGCAGAATTGTTACCACGCCGAGCGAAATGCTTAGCGGCATTTCGTCTGTCTTTACATTTTGAATTCAAATGCTGCCGGGTTGACTTTGCCCTTCCTTCTTTCGGGATTGATAAATTAAGTGCCATTTGATCATTGGGGTCGATATAATCGACTTATCCTGTTCCTCTCAAATGAATCTTTGCCTCAATACATAGAGTATTTGACTCTTTATGAACGATTAATAAGGAAAGTTTGAGTTATTCTTCAAGTCAAGCCTGCTTTACTTATTTTACAACGATGGTCGAGGGAAGCAGCTCCCACCACTGCTCCAAAATGCACAATAAATATTTCACTACATTGAAATCTTGTGACTGTGGGGACCAATCTAAGTGGTCAACTATTGTGATCTGCGTACCAATTTTGACTAATATTAGCATACTGCTAATGAATCGGTGCATTATCGCTTTGGAAGACTGGGCTACCATGAGGGAAGAATGTTTGAAGCGTAGGATGGACATGATAAGACAAAATACTTAGATAATCCTTAACATTAAGTCTGCCATATAAAATAACTAAAGAACTCCGTGATGTGGCTGTGCACGTAAACACAGAGAATCTCCATGCTTCAAGGCAATGGCCAAACAGGGTTGGAGGCTATTTTGGACTATCTTTAGACGTAAACTTAGGCTGAAGTGGGGTATAAGCGTGAATGGTGATTCATGGGAGAAGATGATATTGTTCCAATAAGACATTGGCAACTTCTGTTTGTTTAGACACCATTTTCACGCTTATCAATGGTGATGGGGAACAGGAGAAGTTTAGCAATTACATCCTTCCATTAGAATTCAATTTATGAATACCATTTTTTAATTCTTCCTTACGATAACTGTATTTCAATGGAACTTTCTATCTGATCATATTTCCTATTCTAATACTATCCGGGATACCATTTCTACACCAGTTGTATTGATTAAAGACAGAACCTATATGTTCTCACTAAACTGCTACCAATCTTTAAATCACTTCTTACAGTCTTAGAAAAAGATGAGATGTAAGGTATGAGATTGGTTTCGTTGAACGTCTTTACCTAAGACAGACTAAATAACAACAATAATCCATGAGAACCTCGAAGGAACTTGTGTGCATGTTCCTTCGATGTTTAGACTATTTCACTAGTGACCTAGAGTGTTTCAACGGTACAGTCCTACAAAATTATTTTACTTTACATTGACAAAAATAATTAAAAAAAAAATTTCCGCCTTTGAAACTGTTTCAGGAAAATTATAAGCGTTTTACTATTAAAGCAACTTATTTAAAAGAAATGAAACAAATGACTAGATAAATAACAAGTATATCAATTCGTTACTGTGACACAATTTAGAGGAAATGAATTTAAGAAAGTGATTCGAACCCGAGGCACAAACGTTGTATCAGACATTCTACTGTTTAAATAGAATGTCATATGAATATTTAACTGATACTATCTTCAAAAACCCTAAAGGCATAAAAGATAGATTTGAATTAATGGAATTGAGTTCATAACCACAAAGCATCAAACTAGTGGAAGCATAACCAAACTCGGTTCTCAAATTTATAGATACTCTTAGTCTCTTTTAGCAACATTGATGATGGTTACCATATTTGTAATTGAAGAAATAATTCGTTGATACTTTTGCTATTTGTAATGTTGTAGTAAAATTCTCGATGTTTGAGCTTTTTACTAATAGGGTTGACTGTTTTCTTTTTAAGTACTAAGAACGGTAAAAGCGAAGAAATTTTTTTAGATATGATTAAAAGACAACATAATATTTTGAATACTTGAGACTAATAATAGAGAGTGAGGAAGAAGAAAATCAAGAATTCCATGGCTAGCTATATTATACAGATTTAAATTATTGTGAATGAATAAGTCTAGCAAAAGAAATCTATGAGGACATGAGATATCAAGATGGTGATCTGAGATATTCACCCAGCTGAGAGGAGACGAGACTTGCTGCTAATCCTGCTCCTGATAATGATGACTTATATTATCATTATTATTATTATTATTATTATTGTTATTATTATTATTATTATTATTATTATTATTATTATTGAGTGAAAGGGCAGTGCATGCCATCAAAGTGACACTGGGGTAAAATAAGCCCAGTATACCCATCACGACAGCCTGTCTGATAAGGGTACACCAGGCACATGCATCACAACCACATGTGCACAGGATGGTGATCTCATATCAGGAGATACAGCGCGTGACCTTGCAGATGGAGCCCAGTTAGAATTTCCTTCAGGTCCCGCTGAAAAGGTCCTTGAGTAAGGTTTGTTTAAGGATGTTGAACGAAACATCCATGTTTCCAAAGGTGAATTATTCAAACACCCGAAACTTCCTCTCGACACATAGTTATGATGCTCCTCCACTACTTCTGCTTACGATCAGAGGTGCACATATTGTCAGCCACCAAGGGACATGCTCAACTGGTTAAAGTCAAACAACTGACAAGCAAATCTGTGGTACTGAGCAGAATATTTGCTGTAGCCCATCTTTTATACCAAGACAAAACATGTACATGATTACATTTCCAATTAGTTAAGATGAGAAGCCACGAGAGTCAGTGCCTGGCACTGCATCAGGGCATTTATTATTATTATTATGTTGTTTTTTTTTCTTCTTTCTTCAAATTTTCTTCCATTTCTCGCCGAGTGTTTTCCGTACACCTAGGGCAGAGAAACTCGTTGTATGCATTCTCAATTCACGCAAATTCACAGGTAAAATGTGTATTTAAAAAAAATTCATGAATAATAATAATAATAATAATAATAATAATAATAATAATAATAATAATAATATTATTATTATTATTATTATTATTATTATTATTATTATTATTATTATTATTATTTTATGTTTGACTTTTGCTTTGCATTTGTACAAGTTGGATCCAAGTCTCACCCAAAGACCTCAAGAGACAACAAGTTAGAAGTTCATGTAGGTGTTATGCCTAGGGTACCATATATTTGAATTTGTACAGTGTTGTTCTAGAGAATGTTTTAAAATTTGAGATCACATAGACAGTATTTTACGTAGGATATGGGCAGTTCCCATGAGCACTATCTTTTGAACTTCAGCCATTTTGAGGTTTCCTGGTATCTGAGCTAGGTAGTAATCAGCCCGTTTCGCTGATTATTATTATTATTATTATTATTATTATTATTATTATTATTATTATTATTATTATCATTGCTGTTGTTGTTGTTGTTGTTGTTGTTGTTGTTGTTGTTGTTGTTATTATTATTATTATTATTATTATTATTATTATTATTATTATTATTATTATTATTATTCAGTTGTTTTATTTTTATAACGTGCTTTCACTTCACTACCGAGCGCAACTCTGTGTGCCTTGGGTATGTGCTGTGGTTTTCTGTGATGCTCTTATGGTTACTGTATTGAAAGTGTTTTGCGTAGGATGTGTGCAGTGCCCAGTAGTGCAATTTTCTGTATGTTATATATATTTGTAAGTCCTGCTATTTTTGTTATGTATTTATCTGAATATTTTTTTTATTATACCTAAGGCGCCTACTATGATAGGAATTGTTTCTGTTTTTAGATTCCACATTCGAGTTACCTCTATTTCCAGGTATTTGTATTTTGAAAGTTTCTCCATTTCTTTTAGGGAAACGTTGTCATTTGCTGGTATTGATACATCAATTAGAAAGCATTTTTTCCTTCATGATCTTTGACAACTATATCTGACCTATTGGCCTTAATTTCTCTATCTGTGTGTATTGGCATATCCCAGAGTATGGTTGCTTTCTCGTTTTCTGTGACCTTTTCTGGCGTGTGTTTATACCATCTTTTTTCTGTTGTTATTCCATAGTGTTGGCATAGCTTCCAGTGTATATAGGTCCCAGCTTTGTCGTATCTGTGAATATATTCCTTCTTAGCCAGGACTGGGCAGCCAGAGATATTATTATTATTATTATTATCATTATTATTATTATTATTATTATTATTATTATTATTATTATTATTATTATTATTATTATTATTACTATTGAGGTAGAAATGTTGCTGTTAATTAGCCACTGATCAGTCATGAATGTGCAAACCTATATTCAAATGATTTTAGCCGATGACATTCCATTGTTTTTCAGGCATAACGTATCGACAACTATATTAACTGTGTCAATTCTCTATAGTTTTAAAAATACGTATGACATGTTGGAGATTTGGTTGCTATTTTTACCGGTTAGTACTACCAGGCAGAGACTTCAAAGTGAGTTTTACCTTTCAAGTGGTCGTGGCTATAGTGATGGTTATGGTGGTGGTACTGGTAATGTTGTTGGGGGTGATGGGTGTTGTGGTAATGGTATTGATGTTCGCAGTAGTAGTGGTGATGATGTTATGGTGACGATAGAGGTGGTGGAGATTGTGGCGATGTTGAAGATAGCGTAGCGTTGATGGTGATAATAACAATAGTGTTGTTGATAAGGGTTAATGATGGTGTTGGTGGTGAACGTGATAGTGACCTTGGTGGTGATAATGGCAGTTGTGTCGTTGATGCTACTGATTAAGATACTTTCAGTAGCTATGATATTATTGGCGATTGTTGTTGTTGTGGGAACGGTGGTGGTGGTGATGATGAGATGGGGGTTTTTGATGTTGAAGAATTTAGCGGATCGGTTTGTTGTAAACGTCTCTAAGATTAAAAGCTTAGTGGTCGCAATTATGGCAAGGAATTGCAAGTCATTAGTGAATATTCTGTTCTGAAGAACAGATTAGACACAAATTCTACGTGAAATCCTATTAATTCTTGAACTGAAATTGGTTGACTTTCGCGACAGAAAGCACACATGCGCGCGCAGGCACGTATTACAGATAATTGTTGCTTTTATTATTGTTGTTGAGTAAATGTGGAGTGGGCATGATGCTAGAAAGGGAATTTGAAAGTAACATTAGTTGAGCGAAGTAGTCTGTGAGAGAACTTGTACAAGTTATGGTGGTGATGGACGTGGTAGATGTAGATAGGCGATAGAAGTGACATGATGATACAGTAACAGGTACTGAATTTGAGTGCATGTTATATTGGTGTGTGTGTAGAGAGAGAGAAAGAAAGAGAGAGAGAGAGAGAGAGAGAGAGAGAGAGAGAGAGAGAGAGAAAGAGAGAAAGATATTTTGTATACCGTTTGTATGTGAGAGAATTTATATAAGTACATTTATATATGTGGGTATGTATATACAGCAAATTTTGTTAGCTGAGTTAATCTTAGATTTAACGGAATAACACGCTTTACTGTATCGGTGATATGAAGTGATGCCATGAAAATATTTTCTGGATTACTTTGTATGCTTTCATATTATTACGACTTATTCACATGCACTCGTACAATACTAAGGAGATGTAAGTTAGATGTTAAAATAATCAAACGGGTTAGTTATAATATAATAAGACAAAGTATTTACCACCCTAAATATCCTCCATTTAATCACTCTTATCTGTAAAAATATTACATTTTCTGTCTTTAAAGATGTGTGTGTGTGTATGTGTGTGTGCGTGCGTGCGTGCGTGCGTGTGTGAGTGTGTGTGTGTGTTGTTCGAAAGACATAGTTTATTCTTTTTCTAATATGGCAATTAAGAGGCGTACTTTTTTTTTTATTATCTTAGTACTTATTCTATCAGCCTCTTTTGCTGAACCGCTAGATTACAGGAATGTAAACACCCCAACACCGATTGACAAGCGATGATGGGGTACAAACACACACACACGCATAAATACACACATGCACATAGATAGATAGATAGATAGATATGGATATACATCACGCTTCTTTCTGCTTCCGTCTGCCAAATCCACTCACAAGGGTTTGGTCGGCCCAAGGGTATAGTAGAAGACACTTGCCCAAGGTGCTACGCAGTGGAACTGAACCCGGGACCATGTGGTTGGAAAGCAAGCTCCATACCAGACAACCACGCCTATACCTATATATATATATAATCAAAATAAGCAGCAAGGATATCCTTGTTGTTTATTTTGATTTTATTCACCTTACTTCGAAATTGTATGGATAATACCGTACTAAATTCTGGTGCCTCAACTTAAGTACCATATACACCTGAATCTAAACATTTGCTGAACTTATGTATGTATGTATGTATGTATGTATGTATGTATGTATGTATGTATCTCTCTCTCTCTCTCTCTCTCTCTCTCTCTCTCTCTCTCTATATATATATATATATATATATATATATATATATATATATATATAACGTGAGAGAGTTAGGGGTTGGGGGTTCAACCCACTAAGGGATAGTATCTATCCAGTATACTGCTGGGAGGGTACCCAATTATTGCTACACTAGTGCTATACTAGGTGCAATCAATGGGAGCGGGTAAAAGTGGAGGTTTTACCCAAAATTTGTATAACAATTAGAAAATGGAGGATAATATGCTGGACCCAACTACTTGCAGACGGTGTATCCCGTTGAATTCATTAATTTAATTCATAGCAAAAGTGACAAAAAAAGAAAGAAAAAGAAAGAAAGAAAGAACCAAAGCACAAGTGTCTATGGCAGACTATGTTATTTTGCCAACCTGGTTTACATATAGAAGTACAAAGTACATAAGGAATTAGAGGATGAACAGAAGTTTAATCTTACAGCTGTTTTGTCCCCTTACTCCCATGTGTGCATATACAAGTTTTTATAAGCAAACATTCCACCACATACGTTGTTTGTGGCATCAGCGCTATTAGCCGTATCTAGAAAGCTGTAAATATTTTTTAGAAAGGAAGTTTTGTTGAGTGTGTGTGTGTCATTTCTAAGCAACAGGATATCTTGCACCGCTAAGTTTGAAAGTTTGGCATATTATTGTTGTTGTTGTTGTTGTTGTTGTTGTTATTGTTGTTGTTGTTGTCACCATCATCGCCACCATCACTGTTATTGCTACTAGAACATTAATAACTTGTATAAAATGAACTTCTACATAGAACCTTCCAATATATATATATAGAAATGACACACACTCAACAAAACTTCCTTTCTAAAAAACACTTACAGCTTTCTAGATACGGCTAATAGCGCTGATGCTACAAACAACGTATGTGGTGGAATGTTTGCTTATAAAAACTTGTATATGCACACATGGGAGTAAGGGGACATCCGAGTAAGGCTGTGCACACGAACCCACACACACACATATATATATATATATATGCATTGGAGTGTCTATAGCTACCTATTTATAATGTTTGTAGGCTCTTTGTGTGCCTTGTATTTTTAAGGGTTTTTTTTTACATATATCTTTTTTATATTTTTGCATGTCTCACATGCTATACCTTCATTTTTCATTTATGTATTCTTTATTATTATTATTAGTTTTTTTTTCCTGCTGTACCCTTATTTTGATTTTGATTTTGATTTTAATTCTATTTTTTATTTTTATTTCTATCGTATTTTTGCTGTTGTTTTTCTTCTGGTCTCTACCACACCTCTGTTTTTACCTCTTGCTCTAAATTTGTATGAAACCCTTTGTGAATCTCTGAAGAGACCTAGCGGTTCGGGCATGTAACCCCATTTCAAAATGTCATCCGATAATCACTCCGGAAAGGAATATTCGGATAGAATGGGGCTTGCTAAAACTAGGCCGAAACAGGTGTAAGATTAAACTTCTGTTCATCCTCTAATTCCTTATGTACTTTGTACTTCTATATGTAAACCAGGTTGGCAAAATAACATAGTCTGCCATAGACACTTGTGCTTTGGTTCTTTCTTTCTTTTTCTTTCTTTTTTTGTCACTTTTGCTATGAATTAAATTAATGAATTCAACGGGATACACCGTCTGCAAGTAGTTGGGTCCAGCATATTATCCTCCATTTTCTAATTGTTATATATATATATATATATATATATATATATATATATATATATATATATATATATATATATATGTATATATGAATATAAAAATGGAACAAAAACGCAGTAGAGGACAATAAAACATTCGGACAGATAGACAGGATTTGAGAATAACCGAGGAGATGATTAAAGATCAGTGCAAGAAAATTCCTTACTGGAAAGCGCCTGGTCCAGATGGGAGTTCAGGAATTTTAGCTTAAAAACTTCGACAGCTCTGCATAGAAGAATTGCGTGACAAATTGACGAAATACTGAGTAGTGATATCCAGGTACTAGCCTGGATAAAAATAGGACGAACGGTACTATGCCAGAAAGACCCAAGCAAAGGGAATGCGGTTGGAAATTTCCGACCAATATATGTTGTTTGCTACTGATGTGGAAACTGATGATGGGCGTCATATCAAACAGCATCTATAACTACCTAGAGGAGAACGACCTACTGCCAGTGGACCAAAAAGGGTATAGACGTAAGAGCAGAGAAACGATGGATCAATTACTTATCGATAAGATTATCCTGGCTGAATGCAAGAAGAGATACAAAAATTTGGCGATGGCATGGGTGGACTACAGGAAAGAATATGACATGGTCCACACTCGTGGATTATTGAATCCTTTAAACTGCTTAAGGTCTGACACAATATCGTGAAGACAAAACTCAATGACAACGTGGTGAACTGAATTCACAGCATGAAGGGAAAAAAGCTGGGAGAGGTAAATATCAAAAGCTGAATCTTTCAAGGGGACAGTCTGTCGCCTCTCCTGTTTATTGCCTGCATAGTAACAAGCGTTTTAAGAAAGATGCGTGTAGGATACATGCTAGTCAGAGTGAAAGTAAACAACCTGTGGTTTATGGATGACCTAATGTTATTCGCAAAGACTGAGAAATAAACTGAGTTTGATGCCAACTCTGCAGATGATTAGCAAAGATATTGGCATGGAATTTGGGGTCGAGAAATGTGGTGTAATGATTCTCAAAAAGGGGAAAATCAGTAAAAGCCATGAGATCAAGCGGGAAAGTGGTGAATCTGTAAAGGAAGTTGGAGAGGAAGGATATAAGTACCTGGGTATCATTGAAAGAGATAAGATGAATGAACACAAGATGGAAGAAATGTACAGGAAAGAGTATTCGAGGAGAACTCGACTTGTGTTCCAATCGAAGCTAAATGGCCGCTATAAGATTAGAGCAATTTACACGTGGGCGATTGCTTTGATGCGATATGGGACAGGAATAGTATCTTGGAAGAAGCATGATTGACAAGAGATAGACTGGAGAACACATAAATTAATGACAATGAACAAGGAACTATACCCGAATAGTGATGTGCCAAGATTGTATGTAAATAGGAAAGAAGGAGGATGGGGATTGGTGTGTTGTGAAAGTTGTGTAAGAAGAAGAGGAGAATAGCCTGGCTTTGTAGGTCAAGAGGAGTAAAGAAGAAATGATTGAAGCAGTGAAAATGCAGGGAAACTTAAAAGTGAACGAAGCCGTAGATCTAACACAATTTAAGAAAGATCAGAGAGAGAGAGAGAGAGAGAGAGAGAGAGAGAGAGCAGATGAAAAAATTTGGCAGTACAAGAAAATGCACAGTCAGTTCTTGAAAAATAAATATGAGATTGATTGGTATAGAATCTGGCAATGACTGCAGAACGGAGACTAAAAGGGCCCACTGAGACATTAGTGTGCAGCGCTCAAGAACAAGCTCTCCGAACAAACTACTCCGAATATCACATTGATAAAAGCACTGACTCGCCATAGTGTAGGACGTGCTCTGAGAAGGGAGATAATATAAGCCATATTGTTAGTCAGTGCTGTAAGCTCGCACAACGCGAATACAAAAAGAGACACGACAATGTGGCCGGATATGTTCATTGGTTGTTGTGCGGTAAAGCAAACCTCGGGAGAGCCAAACAATGATATGAGCACAAGCCAGAGGGAGTAATGGAAAACGAACATTACAAAATACTCTCGGATTTTAACATGCAGTGCGACCAAGTTATAGAGGTGAGACGACCAGATATCATGATCATCCACAAAGATGAAAAAGAAGCAAAGATAATGGATGTTGCAATACCAGGCGATTCGAGTGTGAAATGTAAGGAAAAAAAGCGAGAAATACCAGCCACTTCGGGACGTGATAAGAAAGTTATGGGGCATGAGGAAGGTAATGGTGATACCGGTGGTAATTGGAACATTAGAAGCAGTTTCCAAGAGCTTTGGAAAGCATATTAAGAATATTGGAGCTGCTTCTAGGCTCGAGCTCGCATTCCGAATAGAGTATTGTCTCTTTGAGTCACAAGAGAAGACACTACTTGAAACCTTTGGTGATTTGTCATTGCCTGCTTTCAAGTAAAAGACAACTAGTAATTAAGAACTATCCGAGAGCCTTTCATAAAAATAATTATTATAATAAAATAATTGTTGTTAACGTGGCGAGCTGGCAGAATCGCTAACACGCCAGGAAAATGTTTAGTGGCATTTTGTCCGCCTTTACGTTCTGAGTTTAACGTGAAATAAAGTGTCTTGCTCAAGAACACAACACGCAGACCGGTCCGGGAATCGAACTCACAAACGCACGATCGTAACCTCAACGCTGTAACCATTGAGCCATGCACTTATATATATATATATATATATATATATATATATATATATATATATATATATATATATATATATATATATATATATATATATATATATATATATATATATATATATATATATATATATATATATATATATATATATATATATATATATATATATATATATATATATATATATATATATATATATATATATATATATATATATATATATATACATCCATACATATATATATATATATATATATATATATATATATATATATATATATATATATATATATATATATATATATATATATATATATATATATATATATATATATATATATATATGTATGTATATATATATATATATATATATATATATATATATATATATATATATATATATATATATATATATATATATATATATATATATATATATATATATATATATATGTATGGATGTATATATATATATATATATATATATATATATATATATATATATATATATATATATATATATATATATATATATAAGTTTATAAAGGACACAGGTTTCGTGTGTCACATAGC
>NC_142930.1:137881820-137891820 GCF_046866305.1 Octopus bimaculoides
CTTGGGTGAATTTCTATTCCTAGAGTACATTTTAGATATGAATGGAAATGTTATAGAAAACAAGACAAAGTAACACATTAACATAGACTGCGTCTGTTTTACTATAACCCGTAGAGGGATGGTAGTCTCTTGTGTTCCGAGAAAGATGGTTACGCAATTTCTCGCTGAACAATCTACACAAATTATTTGTTTATAGTGATCAAATGTATGTGCTGCATATAAAATCAACGTTGTCTGAACAGGTGCTCGGTGTACAACACGTGAGTTGTCGAAGTGATCGCAGAGTAACGTGATAGGAAGAACAGAACGCACTAACCCGCTCCAGGAATTGGAACAAAGATCTCGCAATCCTGAGTGCGACACCCTAACCATTAGGCCATACACCCTCACGGTAACCCATGTAGTACTAAACTATATACCACTTATCATCCACTTGGTGGAGTAACTCCCCGAGAATTCAGAATCTTTACCGGGTCAGCATGTGACTGTAAAATTCTATATAAAGTGTTTGTCCTTCCGCATTGAAAACCTAAATATCAGATGTCTCATCCAAAAACTACTAAATAATTACACTGACTACATAAATAATTTTGCTGTGTGAAATTACTTGTGAACTATGCTCTTTATCACTTACCGTTTAGTAGTTCTTCCTGTTTATCTCCAGAACTGATTCTAAATATAACTACCAATTGGTCAGTATACTTTTCTTGTCTTAGTTTACGATAAATATTATGATACAATTAGCATTTTATTTCGGTCAAGAAGGCTTGTAACAGACTATTTCAAATATGGTTTATATACAACTTTATCAGCTGCCTGCTCTAGTTATTTTAGTTGCCTTCCTAGTTGCTCTGATCGTAAAGATATGTGACCATAGTATTCCATTTAGAGTCATCCATTCAATTTTTTCAATCATATGTATCTATGGCTATATTCAATGCGCTCTTCATTTTCAAAGATTGTGTGTTGTACGTTTCATATGTTTCAAGAATATTTTGCCGGTATTTCAAGGTCGAGCAACCCGTAGAGGCTCTCACGTTAGTTATTATGTTAGTTGCTTATATTGGCCGGTGTAGTTGCTTTATTATTATATTACAATGTTATACTTATTGAGCGTCCTTTTATTAATTACCCAATTTAGTTAACTGAAGATTGTATTAATGTCTAATACGGTTCATACGACTGTTATCATGAGAAGTGGGAAAAGGGTGCATAGAGCCATACACACATATTGAATTCAGCTGCAAAATGTAAAATTCCGAACAGTGACATATACAAGTACTATATGCATAAAGAAAATGCACGATAATATTGAAAAAAATTCTCTCGTTTGTAAAAAAGAAAAATGTTATGTGTGTATTTGTGCTTGTGAATTAGGGTGAGAGTCTGTGTATGATTATGTGTATAGTGAGTGGAATAAATGACAATGTACCTTGCTAGATATTGATTGATTTATGTCAGTCCCATCCAAATATCAATTTTCATTTGAAATTGATATTGGAACCATTGTGTGTGTGGGAATGTATGTACCCGAAATTTAAAATAACAGTGGGTCTGGTAGCTTCCCCTGTCACAAACACATGCATACACACACACACACACACACACACACACACACACACACACACACACACACACACACACACACACACACACATTCCTCTTCTAGCACTCCGTCGGTTACAACTACAAGGATTCCAGTTGATCCAATCAACAGAACAGCTTGCTCGTGAAATTAACGTGGAAGTGGCTGGGCACTCCACAGACGCAGGTATCATTAACGTAGTTCTCATGGAGATTCGGCGTTATACAATGTGACAAAGCTGGCCCTTTGAAATACAAGTACTACCCATTTTTGCCAGTTGAGTGAACTGGAGCAACGTGAAATAAAGCGTTTTGCTCAGGAGCACAACGCGTCACCAGGAATCGAACCTATGACCTTATGATCGTGAGCCGAATGCCCTAACCACTAAGCCACGTATATATATATATATGTGAGTGTGTGCGTGTGCACGTGTGTGTGAGAGAGTGTATGCGTTTGTGCATATATATGTGTGTGTGTATATATATATTACACGTATGTCTCCCTAACTAAACGACTATGTTCCAGTTTTGTCTTTTTTATATTATATTTTTCGTATTTTCTTGTTATCGTGAAGCAGCTGGTTTGGAACAGTGGAGTACTTAAATCTATATCCTATTTTCTAGACTTTCAAACATTCCTTTTTAAAGAATTAAATTGAATATATTTTGCACTTGTGTTGATTCATTGTGTTATTTCTGACTGAATCTTTGTAAATTTTCCTCCCAAAGGTTTTTTTGAGCATTAGCATCATGCATCAACAGTCATATGTTGATTTGTCTGTCACGGGCAAATTTTGACCTTTCGGTTTTTTAATGGCAGAAGATTTTGGTGTGTGTAAGTATTAATTTTGGCATTGTGTCGCAATATGAGTATAATTTTCGTAATTAATCTTCTATACATGAGTGGCATTCTATAAAGTATGTATTTTCTTCCAGTGTTTTCCTATCAAATTTCGCTTTGTAATGTGTGTTATAATAGTGAGCAACAGCTCCTCGTCGCAATACAATACCAAACTGGAAATCACCTGCGTTCACAGTTTGGTAATGTATCACTCTTAAAAATCTTACAAGTGCATACAGTTATATACAACGCTTTCTTACTGATTGTACAGAGAATAAAATAGCAGCATGGTTGATAAAGGCAAGACAGTGCTAACATACAAGCCCAGAGAAAGTGGAGGGTGTCCGTAATTAATTTGTATAGCTTTCTGAAAAAAGGCACAGAAAATCATACGCTAATGTTCTACACCCTTAGCTCTTGGAGTTTCTTAGATCCACTCGCGGCGGTGGTGGCGGCGGTGGTTTATGTGTGTATCAAGGAAACGATGAGTAACTTTTAGGAAAAGCAATGAGATTGTGGAAAGTAGAACTAAAATACGGTAGTGAATCATAAAGAAGTGTGAAAATATGGAGGGAGATTTTTCAGGGAGACTCGTTTTCGTCATTTTCGTGTTTGCGTTAATTCCCCTGTCTGAGAAAATCAAGGCCTCCCTACGAGCTTGCGAAAATCAGGGTGAAATCAAATCATCTGACGCACACACACACATACACATACACACAAATACACACATACATATACATACACACACACACTCACACATTCACACACACATTCAATGACTAGCAGCGCTAGTGTTGTAAACATTATCGACTGCACACACTCAATATACGTGTTTTGTTTGTTCGCCGGTTTGCTGTGGAATAGCGCCTGAGGGACGACTCCCTCATTACGCCGGATGTTAAAGTATATGAAAGTCATAGACAGGTAAGACAACTCGCTCCCGATAACATTCAGGTGTGATAGAGTCCGATATTTCGCCATTTTTGTGGCTTATCAACATCACGTATCTGAATCGAACCGGAGAGGAATCGAATCGCCAGTGTCTGACTAAATATAAATAATGTAAAAAAAACTATTTGTTAGTATGTCACAACAGTGCATACATAAGATTAAATCGAGTAATGAATTAAATGCAGCGCTAGTGTTATAAACATTATCAACCACTCATACTTAATGTATGTGTTTTGTCTGTTCGTCGGTTCGCTGCGATATAACGCCAAGGAGACGATTCCCTCATTACGCTGGGTGTTAAAACACCTGAAAGCCATAAACAGGTGAAACAACTCACTTCCACCGATCCTATTCAGGAGTGAGGAGTGCCACCAAAATCTCGAAATATCGGTATCCATCAGTCATGAATGGTATTAGTTTCTTCCTTACTTCCCTACCAAGAGCGGAAGATTTTAAACTAAGAATATCTTGTCAGTACTGCTATACCGTGTTTGAAAAGCTATGCTGTGCGAAGTGAAGAAAGAATATTATCTGCGGCTAGAAACATTCAAAATGTTACTGCAACTGTAGAAGAATTTAAGAACAGAAGGACGATCGCATATGTTGCAAGTGAAGAACGCTGATTGTGGCTGATCGGTAACAACATGAATTGAGAACCTGAATCGCTGATAATTACTGCTCGGAAACAAGGCAATATAACGAACTTGAAAAAGACAAAGATTAGTTAAAGTGAGAGAGTAAATGCAGAATCTGCAGAAAAATAGAGGAAAGTGTTAACCATCTCAAGTGAATTTAGTAAAGCTAGCAGAAAGAAGAGTATAAGTGCGGGTATTGACTGTGTTAGCAAAAGAGTGTAATAAGATTTTAATCAAGAATGTGGATTCAGAATAACAGAAAAGTGGAATGAATATGAACCAGAGGATGGAATGATCGAAAATAAGTAAAAAAAAAAATAAAAAAAGGGTAAGATCAGAGAATTTGTTTTACCATATGATAATAGTGGATACCAAAGACATTGTGAAAATTAAGAAGTATCAGAATCTAGTTAAACCGATGAAAAGATTGTAGAAGACAATGGTGACAGTTGTTTTTGTGGTGGTTGGCGCACGTAGCACAGTATCCAAACTGCTACCGAAGAGACTGAAGGTAATTGAATTGAGACACGTATTACCAGCTTGTAGAAAAGTGTAATTTTGCACATTGAAAAAACTTTTAAGGAAGATACTTGAGAATTGAGGAGACTTGTCATAAAATTTCAAGGCAACATCTCTATTAACTGAAGTAGCATGTGACAGCATAATAATGATAAATATAACAATAACAATAATAACGATAATAATAATAATAACAATAATAATAATAATAATAATATTTTCCTTTTCAAGTGAAACTTGAAGTTCATCAGGGATTGACCAAAGAGAAAAGTGTTTGTCTTCAGACCCTTCAATCTTGTCCACATTACAACCACTTTCGCCATGGCCACCAGCCATATAAGCACAGTCTTTCCTTTCCGGTTAAAGGAAGGCGGCGAGACGATCCTCATGACAGATTCAGTTGGCAGCCGGATCCGTCCTACACGCAATAGTAGGTGTTCGACATAAACCCATAGGTCAGCAATGCTCGGGCACTGGACGAAGGCATGCAGCATTGTCTCGTCGACCTACAGGCATCTCGGACATGCTCGGCTTACGGCCCTTCCATGCCTGTGAAGTTTATCGTAAACCACGGTATGCCCAGGCCACCGTGAGGCGGGTGTTGATAGCAGATAAACCGCCTGACTATCGGGTCGCGTTCCTTCCACAAGAAGTGGAAGAGTATACGCTCTAATCTAAACAGACGATGGCCGAGACAAAGCAAAACGGTCAAACGATAGTAGATGACGGACGCGATATACACATTGGCCACCTGTCTCTGACCTTTGAGGGATAGCTTTCTCTCGACTCATATCTGGGTAAGAGTAGTCACCCTGCTCGTTATCCCATCCCAGTTTTTGTCCATCTGTTAACGATCATACCTGCTCGCTGCATAATAATAATGATGATGACGATGATGATGATGATGATAATAATGATAATAATAATAGTAATAATAATAATAATAATAATGTTTCAATACCAGCAGATGACAACGTTTCTCTAAAAGAAATGGAAAAACTTTCAAAATACAAAGACCTGGAAATAGAGATAACTCGAATGTGGAATCTAAAAACAGAAACAATTCCTATCATAGTAGGTGCCTTAGGTATAATAAAAAAATATTCAGACAAATACATAACAAAAACACCAGGACTTACAAATATATATAACATACAGAAAATTGCACTACTGGGTACTGCACACATTCTACGCAAAACACTTTCAATACAGTAAACATAAGAGCACCACAGCAAACCACAGCACATACCCAAGGCGCACAGAGCTGCGCTCGGTAGTGAAGTGAAAGCACGTTATAAAAATAAAACTACTGAATAATAATAATAATAATAATAATAATGATGATGATGATGATGATGATGATCATCATCATCATCATTAGGATTGTTGATTCAGGTACCAGGTATTAAGATTTGGAGAAGCGGGTGTTAATCGATACCATTGGCTCCAGACTTTTACCGGTATTCTATTTTATAAAACCTGGAAGGATGTAAAAGCAAAATTGGCCTTGGTATAATTTGAACTCAGAACATAAAGAAGGAGTCAGAATATGTGCTGTAAGACATTTTGTTAGACAATGATGATTTCTTGCATTGGCGCTAGATTAAAATTTGTAGGGAACAGAACAGTCGATTATATCGTTCCTAAAACTTTATTGATACTAATCTTATCAACCCAGCATTGATAATAGACAAACTTGACTTCAGCGGTGTCTGAACTCGGAATATAAAATGTAATGGAAAATATTGCGAGGCAGTTGTTCTACTAATCTACTGCTCTTAATAATAATTTATTTCTTTGGCAAAAGACCACACATTTTTTCCTTTTGGGGTGGGCAGGGTGGGGAGCATGGCAACAGTCGATTATACCGACCACAGTATTTTAGTTATGCTTATTCTGTCTATACATCCGTAAAGGTTAAAGCTAAGCTGACTACAGCAGTAATTCAATTCAGAAAGCAAAGAGAAGTAAATTATTACCGGAGGGCATTTCCCACTTCATCACCGAATCTGCTAATCCAGCAGCCGCTGCTACGTAATAGTGCGACCGATGCATATTCCTTGAGTGCTAATGACAGAGTACAACGTGCTACTATCTGATCTGATAGAAATGGTTGCCAAATCACCCTTCAATCACAACAGCGAAGAGTTTTGGAAAATGTAGTCTTACATACACTAGGTTTAAAGCTAAATATAAACAGAGGTTGTCATGGCTAGAAAACCTTTGATCATAGGTTTTCTCTGTCAAATAGAAGTAAAAATAACAACGACAACAACAAACAAAGCAAATAGTGATTAAACAAACATTTCCCTGGCAGGAAGAAAAGGAAACTGATATAAATTGAGCATATTCGTAAGTTAGAAATCCCCCTCTTCTTCTTCAACTTATGTTTCATTCTCATCATTATTACTTTCATCATCATTAAGTATTTGGCATATTTCCAGATGCTGAACAAATGAGAGGCGCATCAAATGTGCCAAATCATATGTAAACGGTGGCTAAGTGACCTACAATTAAAGAATATTAGAAGGAAGCTACAGCCTAGACTAACTGAAAAAACAGCTGGAAAAACAATAAATATAACAGTAATTATATGGAAATTAGCATAGAAATAATAGTAACAATAACAGATGTTATAATTATAACGATATCTACATCATCATCATCAAGATTATCATCATCCTCATCATTATCATCACAGCAAACATGATGAAAATGGTGATGATGATGATGATGATGATGATGATGATGATGATGGCAATGATGTTATTATGTTTAATTTTTGCTTGGTATTGGTACAAGTTAACTCCAAGTCTCACTCAGAAACCTCAAGAGACAACAAGTTAGCAGTTCAAACTGGTGTCATGATTATGGTGTCATATATTTGGTTTTGCACAAGTTATTGTTCTAGAGAATGTCTAAGAAAACTTAAGAAAATTATAAGTTTGTTTTAAAATTTGGGATTACATACACAGTATTTTACGTAGGATATGGCAGTTCCCATGAACACTATTTTTTGAATTTCTTCTATTTTTTCCTGGTATCTGAGCTAGGTACCAACCAGCCCCTTTTGCTATCATTCCTAAGGCACCTATAACAACAGGTATTGTTTTAGTCTTGAGGTTCCACATTTTGCCAATTTCTATTTCAAAATTTTTATACTTGCTCAGTTTTTGGTAGGTCTTGATAGATACATTTATGCTGATTGGGACAGTCATATCAATGAGGAGGCATGAGTTTTGTCAAACCAGAAGACTCTGACAATTGATGCATAAGGGCTTTGTCAACATCGGTGCTATTAGCTCTCTTTGGGTATTTCCCACTGAGAGCTATTTCTTTCCATTTATCAGTAAGAATATCTAAGCCTGCAGTTTTAGCACATATTTTCATACGCTTAGATTTTTCTGTGCTTGTTTCCAATACGTCTAATTCTGGGACTTGTATTTCGAATTCACTTAGATATTCCTTTGCCGGTTTTGTTACTGAGTATGATGCTTCCTTGTTTCCATGCTTTAAGACAAGTTTTAACATCCAGTCATCAGAGTTTTTCAGGCAGGTGTTTAGGCCAATTGTGGCAATCTCCATTGTTAATTCCAGTTGTAAAAGTCCACGGCCACCCTCTTTTTCTTGGCAGGTTAAGTCGTTCTATATCTGCCTTAGGGTGGTGCATTCTATGCATTGTCAACAATTTTCGTATTTTCTGTCAAGATTACATATTTCAGTAATTGACCAGTTAATGATATTTAAACTGTAAGTCACGACCGGTATGGCTAAATTATTCACCACTTCGATCCTGTTTCTTGCATTCAGCTGTTTTGAGAATTGCCCTTACCCCACGATAACATTCGCTCCAGATCCTTTCCCTCATCATTGAATGTTTGATTCCATCATCTTCAAATATCCCATCTTCAAATATCGTAGCTTTCCGCTGGTTCTAACTCCTTTATGACATTTTGTCAGTCAAGATTAACGTTGGATGTTTCTGTCATTTTCCCTTTGATAAAGTTAGCTTTTGCACATTTATCGAGGCTAAACTGATGTCATCACTGAATTGTCTACCAATCGCTAGTAAGCCCTGTAGTTGTTGGTCATTTTTGCAAAGAGCTTTAAATCATCCATGTAAATGAGATGATTTATATTTTTATCAAACGTTTTATAGCCGTATTGTACATGATCGAGCAATTTTGAGAGAGATATTAAGGCTAGACAAAAGAGGAGTGATGATAAAGAGCAGCCCTGGAAAATGCCACATCAAATCCTTACATCTCCAGCATTGAGATATTCATTGTCACTGTTCAAAGTCAGTGTGGTTCTCCATGATCTCATACTTACAGACAAAAAGTTTCGCAGAGCAGATGCTACTTTATGGATTTCCAGACATTTCTTAATCCAGCAATGTACTAGACTATCAAAAGCATTTTCTAGTCTACCCAGGCTATCGACACGTTTTTGTGTCGTTTGTGACAATCTTCCAAGATCATCTTATTGATGAGTAGCTGATCTTTACAACCATAATATCCACGTTTACATCCTTTTTGCTCATTAGGGAATATGCCACTTTCTATTGAAAAACTATAGGTATATTCAGTCAAGACAGATATTAGTATTTTGTACATTATTGTTAAGCAGGTTATGGGTCTGTAATGATTTGGTTCATTTGTTTCTTCATGTTTTGGAAGTAGGAATGTAACACCATTAACTAGTCAAGAAGGAATCATACTAGGTTGTTGGAAAACATTGTTGTAAAGTTTTGTTAGCAGTTCATGGCTCTCTGGGAAGGCATTCAACCAGAAGTTAGGAACTTTATCCTTTCATGGAGATTTCCATTTGCTTGACTTCCTGAGAGCAGATCTTACATCCTCTACCTTGATACCCTCCCACTTTTATTCTTCTGAGGAATCTAAGAATCAAAGGAGCCCTTTCATTGTGTGTTTTCTTTTCTGCACAAATTGTATTCCAAAATTCTTGCACTTCTGATGGGACAGACTTTACTGTAACTGGTGTTTTCCTTATCTTCCTGTAAAAGGTTTTTGGGTTATTTTTGAACATGTTGTTGTCCTTGAAGTATCTAACGCGCTTTTCATACCTTGCTATGCGGGCAGCTTTGGCACATGCCTTTTGCTTGACAGTTTCTATATGGTTTTCATATATTTTTTCTTTAATTTTCGGATTTTGTTGGTTTGATAGTCTTGTCAAACTATGTCAGACTTAAGTAGCTGAATTTTGTGTTGAATACACTCTTGTCAAGTAAGGTTTTTGTGGGAATGTTGTCGTTTTCTAATCATTTCACCACATAGAATCGTTGAGATTTTCACGGATGCATAGTATGGGGGTCAAGATCTGTAATATCAACTTCATTAGCTGAAAATATATCCATAAGTGCAAGGCAGATTTTACCAATTATTTTCAAGTTTTGGTTAGAATTGAGAATTTTTGGGAGAGTGTCTCGTTCATTCATACTAGTTTCTTT
>NC_142930.1:137894320-137956820 GCF_046866305.1 Octopus bimaculoides
CAAATGGCAGGCCGCCAGAATACATATAGCATCGTAGAAAGAGGCGAATATTGAATTGATAACCAGAGGGAGACAGAGACAGGGAGACAAAATACAGAACCATCGTACAATCTCCAACTGGCATTACCTCCGTGCTATTTCCAGTAAGATGGTGATGGCGATGGCGGCGGTGAACGTAGAAGTGGAAATGGGAATGTATATGTTCTGTCAGCAGGATATAAACGCTATAATAACAATGATAATAGTGATTTGCCTGGAGACATACACACACATGCGATAGCGTTTAAATCCTGCTGATTTGATATCAATTTGTTTCCAGAGAAGCAGAAAGGATGCTACAAACCCACAACTGCAGACTTTAAAAAGAGATTTTTTAAAAAAGGACCTGAGCATCCTATGGATCAGTTACGACAAGGTTTTGGCAATGTGCTCGACTTATAGATCCTGGAGACTTTAGTTCTGAGTGTGTGGCAAAAAGTTCTAGAGAGACAAAAGAAAGAATTATAAAAATCTAAGCCGATTTCTATTAGCAAAGGTTTATTTCAAGTAGCTATTCTCTTCGCTACTTACTTACCTGGCGTATGCACCTATAACTGGCAGATTAAAACAGATTAAGACAAGGAGTAGGCTAGGATACAGTCAACAACTTTTGTATGTAATCAGCCTCAAGTTATATACTGTAGATAACAAACAACTATAATCACTACTGGAGATATTACAAAAATTTAGTAGAGAAATTTATGAGATTCAAACTAGAAAAATACGCTTCAGCCTCATGAAGGGAGAAAAATTAATAGCGTTAATATGATCGATACTGAAACTAGGATAGGGAATTACAACAAACACAGACTTACAAATACATAGGAATCAACCAGACATAAATGAAGTAAAATGTTAAAAAAGAATATTATATATGCATTAGATTATTAAAACAAATCTAAATGCAAAAGATAAGTTAACAGGCATAACGCGCTAGCTGTTCCAGTAATTGATAATAGTATAATACTCTCAATTGGACGATGAACAGCTAGCAAGACTAGGCAGATAAATAAGCAAAACAAAAAATGCTGCATTTAAAATACACCACCAAAAATCTAACATAGAAAGGTTATATTTGCAACGAACTCAAGATAGCAGGAGCCTTATTCAATTAGAAAACTATTATAAAATTAATATTGTATGACTACAAAAATACTTAGTGAAGTATTATATGAATTTAATATAAATAGCTACAAAATGCAAACACAACAAACCACAAAAAAATTTTCTATCTTCAAGGCAATCAACAAATGTAAAACATTGTTATGAAGTGAATGAATGAATAGGAGAAATTGGAAAAAAGTTAGCATATGAGCTAAAAAGGAAGCGACAGAATCCTTTGATAAATCGATGGCAAAAATCCTTTGCATAGCCGATACAAGCTGAGCAGAATGTGAGTACCCAAGGAAAAATTCAAGTCGCCTCGAGAAGCACAGTGCTCAAACGTGAGATTGAAAAATATTTGATTGAGACACAATAGCAAAGTCTCACCACCAGAAACTACTAAAAACATTCAATAAAGCAGAATGTTACATTACCGCAGATTATATGGATATAGGAAAGAATCTATTGACCTCTTTGGTTTCCCAGTCTTAGACAAGAGAGAATACATCGACAGACATGATAACTGTAATTTATACCAGATGTTATACTAGCATAATGAACACCAAGACAAGCTGGTGGAAGCAGAAAATTTCTCGAGAATAACAAATCCCCCATGCTATGCGATATACAAATACAAAAAGACGGGAAATCTAAGCGAATTGACAAGATATTGCTGTAACTATCCACAAGTAAAGTAATAGTTTACTAGCCAAAGTATATCATTTAATTGATGGTAATGTACCTTCAAAAGAGATGGAGAAATTATTCACTTATTGATAATAGAGATAACATGAACGTGAGTGTTGAAAACAGAAACAAACCTACAAGAAAAAGTAACTCGAAAGCGAAAAATAAGATACACACAAATATGCATGACTTACAAATACGCTTCACATAAAGAAAATAGTATTATAGAGCATCGCACTTATAATACATTGCAAGTATGCAAGACATAGAGAACTGCGCTCAATATTGCAGTAAAGTACACAACAAAAGACTATTGCATAGCAAAATGGTGATTATAAGAAGATTAGGAGAATATGGTCTGAAAACAACAATAGGACTGTGATAGATGCTATTACAGAAGCGAGCCGACCAAAATAGATTACAAGAAAGTGTATAAAATATGGATAGAGAACGACATGTATTTAATCATGGAGCAAACATTTCTGTACCAGAAGAATCCGACCATGAAAAAAATTGCTACAGTTTACAATGAGGGGTGGAAAGCTACTATATAAAACAACACGAAAAGGAAATTGAACAAGAACAAGAAATAGTGGAGGGGCCAATAAATCATCACGATAAATTACTGCCCATAAGAAAAGTTTTCCTTCGTGGAAGAAAACAATGCTAATGCTATAGAGGAGGAAAGGAGCATACTACAATGCCTAAATGAGACACGAACAAGTGACAGAAAGAGACTACCAGCCTTAAGAGGAATCGAAAAAGGAAAACTACATCATAGAGTGAAGATGGATTAACTGGTAACGAAAATTTGTGTCGAAAATGTAGTAGACCTAAATGACCTTATTTACTGCGCAACGTCTGTTGCATTGGAAATTCTTGGGGTTAAAAATAAAAGATAAACATGGCATGGTGGGAAAAACATGGTGGGTACGAAGTATTCAGAACCGATAGCTGAAGGGATATCTTGGAAGGATAAAGGCAACCATAGAACAGATGATCAGGGAAAGACATAGGAACGAGCTGCAAAGAAAGACACGGCATTAGATAAAAAAAAAATTATAGTTAAAAAAGAATAAGGTAAAAATAAATCAAAGCCGTGTCGAATTAAAAAAAGGAAACAGATACCAATGTAGAACAAAACAATATCAGTAGAACAAGCTCTTCAGAAACAACGAAAGGAAATTTTACCAGCAGCTTAACAATGAAAATCATCAGAGATGTGAAATACCAGATGCTGAAGCAGCAAGGAACTTTTGGTCAGAAATCTGGAGCTTTAAATTTCAACTTAAAATAAAAACAGACTGGTTAAGGATATTTAAAAATGAAATGGAAGATGGAGTGAAACAGAAAATATATTACAAATAAGAGAGGACAAAGTTGCTTAAAAACACATCAAATTAGAAAGCTCCAGACCAGATTGTCATAGATTCTGGATAAAAAGTCTTCGAAGTATACACGGTTATATACAACCGTTTCTTACTGACTGTACGGAAAATGGAACACCAACATGGATGACAAAAGGTAGGATAGTGCCGATACAGAAAGACAAAGAAAGGAGAAGGGAAATCAGCAATTACATACCTATTATATGCTTATTATCACCCTGAAAATTATTTACTAACCATGTAACAACTGAAATATATAACTTTCTGGTAAAGGAGCATTTATTGCCAGCGGGGCAAAAAGAATGCAGAAAGAAGTTAAGAGGAGCTGCTGATAAATGGAGTACGAATAAGAATTTACTGTTGGCTGGATAGCCTATGAGAAGGTTTACAGTAATGTTTCACATTCCTGGCTCTTAAGGTGCCTAGTGACACTCGGAATCAATGAGAAGATAAATGGCGTAAAAAAATAACAATTTGAGTACGGAAAGTAGAACAAACATGCGCAAATTAATCGTTAAGAAACGTGAAAAAACGCAGGGAAATATTACTGGGTGATACGCTCACTCTCTCTAATTTTTCGCCATTGCCGTAATCCCTTTAACAATCATATTGAAAACAATCATGGCCTGACTATAAGTTTACCAAAGCCAGGACGAAAATAAACCTGCTTTATATAGAAGACATGAAACTATATGAAATAAGAGAAAATATACCAGATTCTCTAATCGAAACAGTAATGCAATGTATATTCAGCAAGGATATTGGAATGCATTTTGGGGTAAATATGTTTGACGTGTTCATTATGAAGAGAGGTCCAAAGATAACTAGAAATAAATATAAAAAATAAGCTGCATACAATGTACAACGTGCACCATCCTAAAGGTAATACCGATATGCTTTATCCATCAAAAAAGAAAATTGCTAAACACAGAAGACACGATAATGGAAATGAAAAACTATGTTGTGCCTAGTGAAAGAAGAATACTATCGGCGGCTAGAAATGTCTAAAGAGCTCGTGAAATAGTAGGAGAATTCACGAAAGAAAGAAAGGCAGATAGAACAAGTAGTTGGAAAGAGGAAGAATTGCATTGCCTATTTTTGCAGCAAACTGAGGCTGTTGGAAGTAAACCTGAAGTGTTGAAATGAATCACTGATTATAACCGCTCATGAACAAGCCAATATAATGATCTTTATAAAGACAAAGATTCATAAAACTCAGTCAGTGAGTAAATACAGAATCTGTAGTAAAGGAGTCGAAAATATTAACCATCCTTTGAACGAGTGCAGTAAGCTGGTGCAAAAAGGGTATAAGCATAGTCATGACTGTGTAGGTAAAAGAGTGCATTGGAATGTTAACTGTATGTGTGCATTTAAAATAACAAAACAGTGGCATGAACTCCAACAAGAGGTTGTGATAGAGTGTGAGAATTACAGGATTTTATGAAACTTTCCCATGAAGAGTGACCACACTATTGAAGCAAGAAAACTAGATATGAATATAGAGGACAAAAGAAGCAGCATTCCAAGATCATACTTTACAATACCATATGTATTGACGATATAACTTTGCTATTTCTGAATAACAATGCTCTCTGAAAACAGCCGGATCAAGGACGTAATTACAACAAACTTATTTCTCTTTACTTTTCGAAAATGTTTAATGTTTAATTTCTATCTTTGTCTTAAGTTATAATTCGATCATCTATTTCTCCCTTGTTTCTCCCCCCCTCTCTCTCTCTCTCTCTTTCGGTGATGATTTTGGTCGTGTTCGCTTACTAATAGCGTTAGTCTTTGTCTTTCACCGTCTCTCTCTTCTATCTCGGTGAATGTTTTATTTATGTTGTTCTTTTTGGGGCAGTAACAAGCACTATACTAGACGGCTTCTCTCGGCGGTGATGCGATCACTCTACCCACCTCCTCCACCTTCCCTTGTGTTCAATAATTACCTCACTTCCGTGTTTACAACCTCCTCTATGCAGTCCTCTCACGCCCCCTGCTGATTCGTCCTCCTTATTTCACGAGACATCACCTGCATTACTATAAGCATGTTATGCAACAAGGATTATACTGAACATGCTCAGTAAAATAGCTTCCTTTCTTCCCCAGTTGATCGTCCTTTTTTTCCCTTTGTTTACCTTGTCTCGCTCTCTCTTGTTCATCGCAAATTCGGTATGGTATGGTTTATATATATTCATATGTTATATATATTCATATAGTACCTTTAATAAGCATTTTCCTTATCTAATAGGAATTCGGCTGAAGTGATTCCGGTGCAGTGAGAGATAAGGGGAATTTTGTATCTGTCAATGCCGGGGTGGTGAAGGGATTTGAGCGCTCTTCACTGATATGTCAGCTTTTCACTAATATGCGCTCTTCACTAATATGTGAAGGCCATTGGAGCAATGGCCTTCGCAAGACATAGCTCCATGACAATGACCTCCGCAAGATACAGCTCCTTGACCAGCAAGACCAACTCCTTCGTCGAACTAACAGGAGAAGGGAGTACAAAAGTGAATGTCTGGCGCCTTCAAATAAATAGTACTCCGAGTAGTCTGTATTCGTTAGCCTTGAATGGCAAGCAGCTTTGGCGGGAAACCTTGATAGAGATGGTGTGTCGTTAAAAATACTGGTTAAAAAACACACCTCATTTGTGAGAGAAAATGCCATGCAAAATAGCTAACGCTAACGCTAACGCTGTGAATGGGACTGGAATCAATGGTGAAGGTACCGTACTCGGCAAGTGTCCTATTGTGCAGCATGGTGGACCCGGTCGTAGTCCAGTCACTGCTAGCCATGCTACGAGACATAAGTGCAGTAAACAAGTAAAAATGATGGTTATAGAGTGTTACTACTGGAGCATCCCAGTGGATGCACATGGCGTGCTTGTCGGAAGATACAGAAAACGAATGCACAGAGAATGGAAGACAATAGATCTGTTTGAAATTCCTGAACAAAGATTCTGTGACCAGGCAAGAGGAATACGAAAGAATGGATGGTTAACAGAATTGGAGCTAGAAGCTATTAAAAGAAGGATGCCGGATGATGCTGGGCATCGGAGAAATGGAAGTGGTATAGTGGAAGAGATGAACAATTGCTCGCAAAAATATACTATCGTGAATCGTGAGAAGATCGATATCAGTGACTACTTAAACAATGTAGAACAATTAATAATAAACAGGATTTTGGATCTATTAAATACAGAAGGGACAGAATTTATGAGCGACTTTAAGAAGGCTAACCAATGGAGACGAAATCAAGAGACTAAATCAAGTAAAGTCAATGATGCATTGAGGCACATTGAAACAAAGAACATCACAAACAAATAATCTCATCAAGGCTGCAAGGAGGACTGTGGCAGAAAGAATGGGATTAAGAACTACTGAGAACAGAACAACGATGCATAGAAGAGGAAATAAGTATCAATAAGTATCAAATGGAGGCTGTCAGATCTAATCTTAGAAAATCAAGCAAATGGAAGTCTCCAGGAAAGGATAAAATTCATAACTTCTGGTTGAATGCTTTTTCAGAAACTACTGACTAAACTTTACAACAATCTTCTGCAGCAACCTAATACGATGCCCTCTTAGCTAGTGAATGCTGTTACATTTCTACTTCCGAAAAATGAAGAAACAAACGAATCAAAAACTATAGCCCTATAACTTGCCTAACAACCATGTATAAGATATTAACATCTGTCTTAACCGAATGCACTTATAACTTAACAGAAAATGGCGTCTTCTCTAATGGGAAAAAAGGATGTAAACGTGGTTCCTATAGTTGAAAGATCAGCTTCTTGTTAATAAGATGATTTTAGGAGATTGTCACAAACAGCACAAGGACCTATCAAAAGCCAGAACAGACTATAAAAATGCTTTTGATAGTCTACCACATGGCTGGATTAAGAAATGTTGACCTTGATAAATGCAAAAGCTACCTTTATCAGAGAGAAAATAATAGAAACACCCAGGATTAAACTTGACCAACAGAATGTCATAAAGGATTTAGAACCAGAGGAAGGTTATAAATAATTAGGGATATATGAAGGTGATGGGATCAAGCATTCAATGATGAGGGAAAAGATCAGAAAAGAATGTTATTGCAGACTGAGAGCAATACTCAAGACAGAGCTAAACGCAAGAAACAGGATCGAAGCGATTAATACTTTAGTCATACCGCCCGTGACTTACAGTTTTAATATTAACTGGTCAATTACTGAAATCTGTAATTGTTGACAATGAATAGAATGCACCACCCGAAAGAAGATATAGAACGACTTTCCTTGCCAAGAAAAGAGGGTGGCCATGGAATTCTTACAACATGAATCGATACTGAAGATTGCTACAATACCGCTAAGCATTTCGCCCAGCGTGCTAACGTTTCTGCCAGCTTGTCGCCTTAATAAAAACGAAAATAAAAGTAGTAGTAGTAGTAGTAGTAGTAGTAGTAGTAGTAGTAGTAGTAGTAGCAGTAGTAGTAGTTTCTTTATTAACAACTAAGGCTTACAAAGAGATCGAGACAGAGGACGATACAATGTGGGATTACATGAAGAATTTAAACAGAAAGATAACGGTAAAAATTTTGTTAATGAATGATACCTCAAAGCAAGGAGATTTTAAAGGATTACTCGTGTAAACCTCACAAAACCACTGTTACCCTGATCAGTGAGGCGAGTGCCTTTTCTCTGTTGTTCGTCTTCAATCTACATGTGCATGCTCAATGTAGGCCCATTCATTCGGATCACATTCGCCGCTTTCATCCACTTTTTAGCAAATCTGCTGATAGGCAGCACTTCCCTCTCCACCCTCAACTTCTTTTTCAAATGAAACTTGAAATAATTAATGAGAACTTGGTCAAAGAGGAAGGTATCTGTATTTAGCCCTTTCAGTCTGCCCTTACCCCATTCTCTTTCGCTAAGGGCATTAGTCAGATAAACATAACTTGCTCTTCCTAGCAGCTAACCGGAACCATCTAACACTTGAAGCTGCTGTTCGACATAAAGCTACAAGTCAGCAATGTTTAGGCACTTAACGAGCGCGTGCAGAAGTTTCGTCGCTCTGCTCATATGTTGGGCATGTTCGGATGAGAGTATTTCGGAGCCTCTAGAGTTTATCTCGAACCGGCTAGCTGATGGATTTCTGGGAATTGTTCAAGGACCCCAGCTCGAAAGTCTTCTGGAACAAATCAGGTATTTAATTTTCGTGGACCTCAAGCGTCTCTTCGAGAACGTCATCGCTCTTGCCAGCCACTAACACTTTATGAAACGCGATGATGTAACTTTCACCGAAAGCACCACCCGAATGGCAAAGATCTGTGAGAGTTTGACGACTTTCCACATGCCAAGCACCCTCCTTCGGTGTGCGCTTGCTCCAGGAATGCAGCTCTGTTAAAGAGACGAGCTGTGGAAATGGAAGTCTGATAAACGGCGACCACATCTTTTCACCATCAAGGAATTGTTTGAGATGTCACAGCCTCACTTCACATCTACGCATCATCAACTGCAGCACGCCAAGTCCTCCACCCAGAAGGTCTTAACAATAATGGAGCACTTAGCCAGTGAAGCGCATCCCCTTGTGGGGATCACGTGCTCTAGGGCGGTCAGACGTGAACTGGTGCAAGGCGGTGATACATAACGGAAGATAGTCACCTCTGCCCAACCTTTCAGGAATTGTTTTCTTTCGGCCCATTTCTGGGAGAAATTGGCCACCTTACCCTTACCCTTGTCCTAGTTCTTTTTAATTTGGAGATTCGATCCAAATAAGAATCCGAACTATTTAACCGTCCGTCCGGAATCCCACAAAGCTGTTGGACGGTGTGGAACTGCCTCTCCGAATACTGAGCAGCAAGTTCACCGACTTTTCTTGCTTGACTTCTCTGGTCACCTCTTCGCAGTTTTTTTTTAGAGCAGTGCCGATTATTTCGATGTGCTTGGTATCCAACACTATCAATATAACGTCCGCATACGCCGACGCCGTTCTTCTGCGTCTTATTTCACTCGGGATGGCCCTTGGCGCTTTCAATTTCCGTAGCAGTGGCTCAAGAACCAACACATAGAGAAGGGACTAGAGAACACAAACTCGACAGACTTAGTGCATTATCCTGAATGGTTCCGATATCTGACTGTTCACTCTAATCGCTGAGCAGATGTTGCTGTACATCGTGGCGATTCAACCGCAGAAACTGGGGAGAAACCAGCTGCCGGATATCAGCCAACAAGTATTGGTGGTCGATCCAATCGAAAGTCGATGAACCCGCAGCTCGCATCCGGACAAGTAGTTCCACGCCGTCCAACATCTTCGCGGGATTCTAGACGGACGGACTGGTTAAATTTGTTCGTATTCTGATTTGATTGGCTACCTACCCCAAGCCAAATTCCTTAACTACCCTCTCTATGATGTTACTGTGGACAGACCTGTTTGGGATGGCACTTGCTTGTACATCACCAATCAGACCATCTACGACAAAAGCCGACCTCTTTGCTAATATTTAAAATCAAATTTTGAAGTCTGCGTTTAGCACACTTATGAACAGAAAATTCCATTGCTTGGCTCCTTTCTCAGCAGTGTCACCGCTCCACGACTCACAGAACTGGGGTTTGTTCCGTTCTGTTGCTAGCTGTAGGCTCGCAGAGAAGACCATCCAAAATAGGAGATTTGACCTTCCCCCACCCGTGCAGCCAACCATTGTTTCCCGTATTTCTGCGACTGTTATCAGCTTCTCGTAATACATTGCATCACTCTCTGAAAGGCGCGGAAGGCTTCCGAGGTAGGTACTAAGTCCTTTCTGCGATCTAGCCCGCCACCAATCTAAATAAGTCGAGCGAAGTACTCGTGAAACCCCGTACATATCTGATCGGGTTCGAGTAATACGCAACCATCTAGGTACTTCAAACACAGATTTGTGGCTTTGTTGCCACGTTGCCTTTCTGCCACTCAAGCCTTTTGTCCTCTGAAAATGCACCCTTCCTGCTTTGCACTGACCAATTTTACTGCAAGCACGTCGGATGTAATGCCATTCTCAACTGCCTCTTGTGAGCGCCTAGCTAAATCTCCCTCTATGTTACGTTTTTTTAATTGCTATTTTATTGCTAAGCCTTATTGATTCTATTTTAGTCGCCTTTTTAGAGCATGCAACCATTTGTTGTTGATGATTGCTCCTGTCAACACTCGTTTAACTAATTCGCTAATCCGATATCTTAGGACACGTCAATATTATCTTTGGGATTTGGAGTGGAAGAAACGCTTTTAGTTGTCGAGCGTTATTATTAATTCTTTTTCCGACATTTTTTAAGAATTTGAAAAAGGTGAAAATCTTTGTGTTTTCAGGTAGGTCAAAACAAAACTATTAAGTCCGCACCAAAACAAGGTATTTCTAAACAAGCTATTACCATAATAGTTTAAACAATGTTATTACAAAAGACATCCATGAACGGAAACGATGGAAAAGACTCTTAAAACTTACGAAGTGATAAAATGCTGTGAGTGACTATGTGATAAGAAGATTACTTCCCAACCACATGGTTCAGGGTTCAGTCCCACTGCGCGACACCTTGGGTGAGTGCCTTCTACTATGGCTTCGGGCCGATCAAAGACTTGTGAGTGGATTTGGTAGATAGAAACTAAAAGAAGCCCCTTGGTTATATATATATATATATATGCGTGTGCAAGTGTGTTTGTGTGTGTGTGTGTGTGTGTGTGTGTGTGTGCCATTGTGTCCCCCACTTGAAAACCCGTGCTGGCGTGTATACGTCCCAGTAACTTACCGGTTCAGCAGAAGAGACCGATAGAAGAAGCATCAGACTTTAAAGAATAAGTCCTGAGGTTGATGCATTCAACTAAAAATTCAACAAAAAGTTTCCCCTGCAGTCCCAGCATGGCCGCAGTCTAATGATTGAAACAAGTAAAAAAAAAGTAATAAGATGCTGTGACTTAACAGTATGGCGGCCATAATAATAATAATGGTTCCAAAATTTGGCACAAATCCAGCAGTTTTAAGGAAAGGTCTCAGTGTTGAACTAGCTCTTATTTTATTGACCACGAAAGAATGAAAGGCAAAGTCAACTTCGGTGGATTTGGAACTCAGAACATAAATACAGACAAAATGCTGCCCAACATTTTCTCTGCTTCTGCCGGCTCGTCGCAACATTTAGGAATATTGTACAGAAAATATATAAAGCAAAAAAAAAAACAAAAAAAAACTGACATTAAACAGAGCATAGAAAGTTTAAAAACAATGAAAGGAAATTCTATTAGGAACTGAACTGCAATGAAGAACATTAAGATAATATAGTGCCAGATACAGGTGAGTCAACATATTGATCAGGTTATTTGGAGTAACAAACTGAAACATAAAAGCAATCTAAGCTATAGTTGCTTATAGAATTGAGAACAGCAAAATAAGACCAAATCTATTAAACAAAAATAAGAACAGAGAATAACTAATGATACCAAAATAGAAAGTTTTAGGAATAGATTTCAAAGCTCCATTCTGCTCAATACTTACTAGAAGAGTGGCAAAAGGGGAACTATTCTTATACAGAAATGTTAAACAAAGGTAACCACAGATTTCTTATATTTACTGTTGGTATGTTAATTATTGGCAGGATTGCTACCTGATGATATTGATCTTCGTGGAAATTGAACAGCTGTACTATTTAAGAAACAGAAGAAGGGATGCTGGAGTAAATCTTGGGTAGCAAACAATTGTATGTTGACAATGACTCATCATGAGAGAAAATATTTAGAAGTCCCTAGCAATGAGATAAATTGCCTACCTAAACAAAGGATATGACACGTCATTCACGGATTCAAGACTACATGAATAATAATAATAATAACAATGATGGTGAAGATGATAACACTGGAGACGTTTAACAGAGGATACACCGGGGACGTTTAACATGTGAGAGCGATAAAACACTGCTCCGAAATTCATCCACAAACATCGGAAATAAAGACATCGCATGGAGCCAAAACTAGCTGACAAAGGGTTGGACTATATCCGAGTAAGTAATACTGATGGAAATTTATTTCTATTTTCCAAATGAAATGATGTATTTTAACTGGATATCATCTCCACTGCTCGCACAGCACATGTAAACACGCTTGATACATTACGATCCACCAACACCAGACCATCTCCGGCCCCAAACACCATGTACAAAAAAATTACAAATAAATTAAATAATACCGGTATTATTCAACCCAGGAATAACAATCGGGAAGTGCGTACTTTAAACTTGTTACACAAAAAGTACGAAAAACTACACGTGCAAAACAATTTGACAACAGAAAATGATGACCGTCAAAATAAAGGGCCGAACGTTGTTCCTCATGTCCCGCAAATAAAACCAAAAAGGCGTAAATGGACACGTGAGAAATATATTTCAATCCTATACGTTTATTTTACAACAGTGCTCTACCCAAAGAACGAAAACTCAACAACACATACATATAAAATATGGAAGAAAAATAACCTAAATAAAGACTTGGATACAGCAATGAACCCTAATAAACTAGCTAACATACGAAGATATATTCTCAAAGCAAAAAAAAAAAAAAAAATCAGAAATAGAAATAGAATAAGTAAAAGGAAAAATACATCAGGAAAACGTAGATAGTAGTCACACAACAATGCCAAATAATATAAACACTGAGATATTTAAAAAAGAAGACAAACGCAACATTTCCAACAAAAACGAAGAAAACAAAAAGCAACAAACCCAGACCGTAGGGATGTATATTAATGTACAAAAAGCACCAATCCAGAACACCACAGACAAATATATGAATGAAAAGGAAGGTGAAACAAATCTAAAACCTGGAAACAGTGAAGAGGAACCTAATGATTATGATACTATAAAAATGAGAATAATCAAAGAACTGAAAACCACAGATCTCAGAATAGACCACAGATTATACCTCCCAAAAATCAAAATAGACAATAAAACAGCATCAATAATAAATAGCATGAACCTGGTCGTCACGGAACTAACAACCACAGAAACAAATGGCACTGAGCTAAATAACATAATATATGCAACAGCTACTGCAGCCACAAAAGAAGCAGGATACTCCCTCAAACCCGTCCAAACAGGAGTTCCACAAACCCAAACAAACCCTGTGGATAAATAATATTCAAACAAAAAATTTAAAAAAGAGAAAAGATCTGCCGATTCTTAACGAAATTAGTAGACAATCAACACTACTAAGTAACAAGAAGAAAAAAAAAATACTATGCAAATACATTGCAGAAAAAGATTTATCTGAGGTAAAAGAAAAGCTAAAGCAATATATCCTTGTCAAAGCACAAAGGATCCGCCGGTATGAGAAACGCCAACGTTTCTTTGAACAAAACAAACAGTTCAAATCCAACCCCCAAAAATTCTACCAAGAACTGGGTAAAAATAAAATAGACAGTACTGCAGCACCAACAGCAGAAGAAGTGGAAGAATTTTGGAAACAAATATGGTCGGTGAAGCAACAACCTCAGAAAAGGACCTGGACACGACAATATCCCCAACTTCTGGTTAAAATATCTGACAGGAATACACAAAAAGCTGGCTGAAAACTTTAACGACATACTAGCAGAGCCGGAGACAATGCCTGAACGGCTCACGAAAGGAAAAACTATCCTAATTACCAAATCCACGGAAATGGCAAAACCACAAAACTACAGACCTATAACCTGTCTCCCTACAATCTACAAAGCCTTTACTGCAATAATATCGCAGTGATTGAGTAAGAATAAAACAACCTGTTTCCAGAAGAGCAGAAGGGATGCTGCAAGGGCTCAAACGGCTGTAAAGATCAATTAACGATCACTAAAGCCATAACTGAAGACAGCTGGAGAAAGAAGAAAGGTCTCAGTATGGCCTGAATCGACTACCGAAAAGCTTTTGATAGTGTTACCCACATGTGGATCCTCGAAACGCTAGCCATAAACAAGGTAGCACCAATAATTATAAAATACGTAAGATACTCTATGAATAAATGGCAGGCAGTGCTACAGCTCCAAACAAAAGAGGGACTCGTGAAAACCAAAGCCATCCCCATTAGAAGAAGAATATTCCAGAGAGACACGCTCTCTCAACTCCTGTTCTGCTTGGCACTCACACCTTTATCTGACATGCTAAATAGAACCGGATGCGGATATAAATGTTATCGCAAAACAATCGGCCACCTTCTATATATGGATGACCTAAAACTATACGCTACAAATGATAAACAGCTGGAAACACTGCTACAGACAGTACATGGATTTACCAAAGAAATAGATATGAAATTTGGATTAGAAAAATGTGCCAAAGCAACCCTGAAAAAAGGAAAACTAGTTAAGAGTAGCCACATCACGCTAGATAAAGTCAATGAAATAAGAGAATTGGACCAAAGCCAGACATACAAATACTTAGGAATCAATGAACTAGATAGGATACAACACACACAAAGGAAAGAGAAAATGAAGAAAGAATACTATAGACGAGTTAGATCAATACTGAAAACAGAGCTCAATGCTAAAAACAAGATAAGTATTAACACTTTAGCCGTCCCAGTTATAAGTTACAGCTACAATATTCTTAACTGGGCACTAAATGAACTAACGAAAATAGACAGGAAAACAAGAAAAATAATGACAGGATCTAGGATGCACCACCCAAATTCTGACATAGAAAGGCTATATATACAACGTACAGAAGGTGGTAGAGGTCTTATACAGCTGGAAAACTATTATAAAATAACCACCATAGGACTGCAAAAATACCTACTTCAGAAGCAAGGAAAACTAATACAAATAGCCACAATACACAAGCAAAACAAAAGCCTGTTTTCAGTATTTAAGGAAGCTGACAAATACAAACAAGAAATCATACTACCTAACAAATACGAAGACGAAGAAAAAGAAACAACAAAAGCTATAAAACAAATGAAATCCAAACTAAAACTAGAACAGCAACGGACCATGATAAAACGATGGCAAGAAAAGCCCCTACATGGTAAATACTGGGCTAAATTAAATGCAAAAGAAATAGAGAGAGAAAAATCCCAGCAATGGTTGAGAAACTCAGGACTCAAAGAAGAGACTGAAGGATTTTTAATAGTAGCACAAGACCAAAGCATCCCCACCAGAAATTACCAAAAACATATAATGAAAATAAACATAACAAGTAACTGCAGAATATGTGGCGATGAACAAGAAACAATAAATCATATTATCTCTGGCTGCTCAGTCCTGGCTAAGAAGGAATATATTCACAGACACAACAGAGCTGGGACCTACATACACTTGAAGCTATGCCAACACTATGAAATAACAACAGAAAAAAGATGGTATAGGCACACACCAGAAAAGGTCACAGAAAACGAGAAAGCAACCATACTTTGGGATATGCCAATAAGAAAAAATCGTTGGTTCATAGAAGTAGAGCTCAAAGCTATCAAAAGACGGATATTGAAAAACAGCAGCAAAGGAAACGATGAAAATACAATTCTTACTGATGAAAGTAGTCTCAGAGCAGAAAACATAGGTGAGATCTCTAATAAACCAAAGGAAAGGAACAGTGATAGCTTGCTCGATGAGATATATATAGATGGTCTGGAAGAAGACAATAAAACTAAAGACAATCTACGACAGAATAAAGGTATGGTTATAGGAGAACGACAGCGACATTATTTGCAACCTTAAAAAGGTTGATCGGTGGAAATTGAACCAAGAAATGAAAAATGTGAATGCCATTCTGAAAAAAACATCAGAACAAAAAGCATCACAGAAACAAATAATTTGACCAAGGCAGCAAGTATTTGTTGTGTGGAAGTAGAACAACCCTATTGGGTAGCCCCTAATAGACTGTGCCACAATATAAATGGACATGCGCAGAGAGTCATTTGAGCGGTGTAAAGCTGAGAGTTGCGTATTGTCGAGGGTTATTACTAGTATCTTGAGTAGAACGATTTGCAAGGACATTATTATTATTATTATTCCGTTACATCGTACGTCGAACGTGCGATACAATAGTATATATTGGGAGTGACAAAAGAAAAGATCCATGGTGGGAAAGAAGAATGCAGGCGGGGTTATATATATGCTCTGGAACGACATTTCTGTGTTAAACCGAAAAGAGAAGGGGAAGTTTAAAAGGAAATAAAAATACAAGGCACTGAACAGGAAGTAGGATATTGAAAGAAAGGGTCTGAAAGTGGTAATGGGAGAACTGAAACAGCGCCTCATTGCAAAGAAAGCAAAGATGGTAAGATACGACCAAAGAATGAAGGGATACCAGCAGAATAGTTTATTCAGATCAGAAGAGATTCTACAAAGAAATAAATGAAGTGTGTACAGATGAAAGTTGATACCAGATAACATTGAAAGTCAAAGGTTTTGGAGTGACATCTGGAGCAAAGACAAGGAGCACAAGAAGGATGCTGAATGGTTGCAAGAATTGAAACAAACAGTAGTCTGTCCAAAACAGGCAGAACTAGTCATTTCAGTTAGGGAATTGAAGGAAATCAGCAAAAAAAAAAAAAAAGAAGGAAAATGGGCTACTGGAAGGCCGCGGGACCAGTTGGAGTTCAAGGCTACTGGATCAAACGATTTGGAGAATGTCATGCACGAATTGCTGCACAACTCAACACCTTGTTAAATCCTGACCAAGTAACACCTAAATGGTTGATAGAGGGTAGAACAGTTCTATGCTTGAAAAACATCCAAAAAGGCAATACGGTAGAAGATTATAGGCCGATATGCTGCTTGCCGCTTATGTGGAAAATATTGACTGGAATAGTTGCAGAGTCAATATACGCACATCTGGAAAATCTGCCACATGAGCAGAAGGGGTGCAAGCATAAGTACACAGGTACCAGGGATTAACAGCTGGTAGACAAAACTGTACTTAGAGTTTGCAAGGAAGAGTAAAGCTAACTTAGTCATGTCATAGATCGATTATCGTAAAGCATACGATATAATCCCCACATTTTTTGATTATGGAATGCATGAACCTATTTGGTATTGCATCGAATGTTGAACGATTGCTTGGAAAAAGTATGGAAAAGTGGAGAACGGAACTGACAGGATATGGAAGAAGTTTAGGGACAATAGAAATTAGGAGAGGCATCTTCTAAGGGGACTGCCTGTCCCCACTGATCTTTATACTGTGCATGATACTATTAACACTGATTCTGAGGAAAGCAAAGGTTGGGTATATATTCAAGAGCCGTCAACAAAAAGTCAACCACTTGTTATTCATGGATGACCTCAAACTTTATGGTAAAGATGAATCCCAAGTCAGTTCCCTAGTATACATTCAGTGCCGATATAAGAATGGATTTCGGACTGAAAAAGTGTGACATGTTACTCTTGAAGAGAGGAAAAATTGAATGTATGGACGGGCTAGCGATACCGTCGTGGGAGGTTATGAAGCAAATAGAAGAGACAAGCTATAAGTATTTGGGGATATTGAAAATGGAGAAATTGATGGAGAAAGAAATGACAGAAAAATTTAAGGTGGAGTACTTGCGCAGACTGAGACTGAAAATAAACGTATGGAATAAGATTGAAGCTGTCAACACCTGGGTAGGTATGGAGTAAGGCTAATCGCATGGACAGCAGACGAACTAAAGAACTTAGACAGAAATACAAGGAAAATGCTGACTAGATGTGGGATACTCCACCCCAAAAGTGACACAGATAGACTGTATGTACCAAGAAAAAGAGGGGGAAGAGGACTGATTGGATGTGAACACAGCATTAGATCAGAAGAAAACAACATAGCATGGTATGTAAAAAATGCCATAGAACCGCTATTACTGGAAGATTGGAAGTAAAAAGGTTAGGCTTGTGTAGGATGGAAGATTGCAAAGATAAAGCACTGTACAAGCACTTGAGAATGAATGAAACTGAAAATAGGTGGATAAAGAAAAGAATGCATGGACAATTTCATAGGGATGCTGAATATAAGATAGACGGAGAAAAATGATAGCTATGGATGACTAATAGTGATTTAAAACCGGAAACGGAGGCTCTAATCTGTGCTGTCCAAGAGCAAGCATTAAGAACCAATTACATCAAATACAGAATAGGCAACACATCAGAAAGTGGTAAGTGCAGAATTTGTGGACAAAATGGTGAAACCGTTTGGCATATTACCAATCAAAGTACACCACTAGCCTATAAAGAATATAAGAGACGCCATGACAACTTGGCAAGTTTTGTCCGTTGGACACTTTGCAATAAGTATGGACATGACAGAACAAAAAAGTGGTACGAAGGTAAACCCGAAGGCATCATCGAAAATGTTAATGCAAAAGGCATCAAGGGGAATACAAAGGAAATTGGAATAGACTGCCCAGTAGAGCTGTTACAAAACGTTTGCCTCCTTGGCACGGCCAGGATAATCAGGAAAGTATTACACAGTTGAAAAGAACAATGGCATTGTACCGTAGGCTGCATGTTGCAAGCCCGCTACGCATGTAAGACTCCAGGAGCTCCAACAATATCTGTGATAAAGAGATAATAATAGATCATTATAGGGATGCTGCAAGGGATCATACGAATGTAAAGATCAGCTATTGATCAATAAAACCATGACTGAAGACAGCTGTAGGAAAAAAGTAGGGTCTAAGCATCGCTTGGATTGATTATCGAAAGGCTTTTGATAGTATTCCCCAAACATGGATCCTAGAAACACTAGCAACGAACAAGGTAGCACCCATAATCATGAAATATATAAAACATCCCACGAATAAGTGACAACTACTGCTACAGCTCCAGACAAAAGAGAGACTCATTAAAACCAAACCATCCCCATTAGAAGAGGAATATTCCAGGGAGACTGTCTCCACTTCTTTTTTGCTTGGCACTGTCACCTCTATCTGACAAGCTAAACAGAACTAGATGTGGATACAGCTCTTATCTGCACATATACTTTACCATATCACTTGCGAACACACACTGCGTGTGTGTGTATGTGTTTGCACCTCTGTGTAAAAACCTACAGGTATTTAGTCATTCTAAGACCTTGTAATGAAGATCTAGTGAGCCCGAAACAAGTTCGAATTTGTTACTGTAATGCTAAATACGAGAATAACTTCCCACTGCATTGCAAACGTATTTAATTTTGAACAGTTAAAATTTCCTGGCTTACGCAAACTTTAAAATTAAGTTTTCCTGCAACGTCAAGTATGAAATTTGTAGAAAAGAAAAAAAAAGTTTGCTAATGTTTTATAGATACAAGGAATAATTTTATTAATCAAAGTATGCACCCATATTGTCAATACACTTTTGTCATTTCAGCGGTAGCTTGTCCATCCAGGAACTGTAAAAGCCTGGCAATAAAATCCTGGAAGGCCTGTTTTACAACATCGTTGAAATAAATTTTTTTTCCTATCAAAAACTTATCCAAATTCTGGAAGAAGTGGTAGTTAGGTAGATCAGGTGAGTATGGTGGATGAAGGAGAACTCCTGTAGTTTCGTCAATGTCATTTTTGCGATGTGTGTTCTGGCGTTGCTTTGCAATAAAATAGGAGTGGATCTGTTGACTAATATAAGCTGTTTTCTTTTTTGTAAGTTTCTGCATCATTTAGTCCAGTTGGCTTCAATATACTTCACTCACTATACTAACACTCACTATAAAAATGTTATTTTATGGATGTTTCAAGTTTCTTTGAAGTAGTTGTAGGTAGTACATTTTACTGACATATTAATATGTGTGTGTGTATGTGTGTATGTATGTGTGTTTGTGAATGTGTATATGCGTGTACATGAGGGTGAGAATGTGTTAAATTATTCATTTAATTCATACATATAATTTCTGTTTATTCACACTAGCAGAATTTGTAAAGTTACGATTCCTCTTGTTGCTTTTATGCGTTAGAGACAATAAATGTGAATTATTATATTCATGTCTTTTTAAAGACCTTTATTGCTTTATGCTAAATAGCAGAAGCTGAGAGTCAAAGCAAAATTCTTAGATTATTTTAACTTCTCTGGAATTATTTTCAGTGAAAGCCATTTCATTTAGATTCTTCATGCTCAGCCATGAAAATTATATCCTTCAGTTATTTCTTCCATATCTTCAAAGGTATTGCTAAACACACACACACACACACACACACACACACAAATATATATATATATATATATATATATATATATATATATATATATATATATATACATAATTATATTTACAATCATATATATATATATATATATATATATATATATATATATATATATGATTGTAAATATAATTATGTGCAATTATATAAATATACTTATATAACTGAAAATATATAACGTATATATGTAATTACATAAATATGTGTGTGTGCATGTGGGGATAGAAAGAGTATGTGTGTATGTTTACACACACAGTATACATATGTATATATGTATATATATATATATATATATATATATATATATATATATATATATATATATATATATATATATATATATATATATATAGAGAGAGAGAGAGAGAGAGAGAGAGAGATAGAGAGATACAGAGAGAGAGAGACAGAGAGACAAAGAGACAGACAGACACTCATGTTTATGTGTGTTAATATACGTTTGTAAATAGATTAAAATATGTGTGAATCTAAACGTCTGCACAAATGCATGTGTACATCTGCATGCATATATGTATTTCTTAATGTATACGTGTATATCTAGATGTTTGAATTATATCTAAAATATTTATGTACGGGATGTATATACGTATATGGAAACTTCAGCCATTATTTAGTTGTTAGCGTTAGTAGCTATCGAAATGTTTGCTTTTCGTAGCACTGATAACAGCAGCACTTATCAGTAATCAGTCATAAGAAGATCATTGGCTTTCACGCGCCATTACTGTGTAGTAGACCTTCAGATCTTATATTTTGGCATTTTCTCAACAGTTCAGAGCTCGGTAAGTATACCGAATTCCTCTTCTCTTCTTGGCAATGAATCCACAGAATATAGATATCATGGGAAAACGGGAGGAAGTTGATGGCTGGTCGGTGGAAGTAAAATTGAACATGGCTTAGCGGTTTGGAGCCAGGTTTGGAATCTTAAATTGAACGTGATAAGTTAGCAAATATGGTAAAACGTCGAAATAGATGTTGAGAACACTGAGGTTCTTAGATCAAATCCTACTAGAATTGAATTTATCATACTACAGTGCATTGTAATAAAATAAGTCGTTATTGTTATTTAGCCCTAAGTCAGTCTAAAAAGAACTTTCTAGCCACGACCACTTGGTCATTTGTATCGTTCTATGTATTAGTCTGCTTTGAGAGTGCAGGGCGTGATTGTAGGAAAATTCAACTGCTATCTACGCCATCAACCAGCTTGTAAATTTTCCCTTGACATATACTTAAGCATTCCCACGACCCCTCACAATAAATAGACAGACATAGTTATTAATACATACATGTGTACGAATGTACGCATACATCGTAATGTATGTATATATATATATATATATATATATATATATATATATATAGAGAGAGAGAGAGAGAGAGAGAGAGAGAGAGGGAGAGAGAGAAAAAAGAAAGAGAGAGAGAAAAAAAAGAAAGAGAGAGAGAAAAAAAGAAAGAGAGAGAGAAAAAAAAGAAAGAGAGAGAGAAAGTGGAGTGCTTTTGTTTTAGACATATGAAAGTGCATATACATATATAATTACATAATAATAAATACATATTGTTTTGAAAAGTACTCCTTAGCATGCTATGAAAGCATCATTAAAGGTGTCTAAGGTAAATTCTAAAACTATTGTTTGATATTCTTGGAAGTCGTTTATACAGTAATGTTAAACAATCTAGGTGGTAGTCCTCAATTTAGTGCCAACAGATCTTGATGTGGTCAAGCTATAATATTCTTTATTTTTTAGTCTTGTATTGAATACTTGAAAGAAAGCATTTTCTTGATTGAATTTCTCGTCAGTTTCTTTTCGCCATTAAGTATATGTGTATCCGTTGATGATCATACATACATACATACTTACATACATACATACATACATACATACATACATACATACATACACACATACATACATACATACGTACATACACACATACAGTGAGCTCCTCAGAGAGCGCTCTCTGATGATTTCCTATACAACCCCAAAATTGCTGGACTAACGTACTTTAAAAAAAAACCCTGGATGTGAAACGATCAGCATACCAAAACAAAGGCTGTGCATGTGTATTTTTCTCGAATACTTGAAGACAGTAATATTGACATAAAGTGCAACCTCTCTTGGACTCGTGACCTCGACATCATATCACATTTTGAAGGCTATGTATTTCTGAAGAAGACATCACACGTGATTAGCAGCTGCTCAAAAATGTCAAGGTACTACCTCCCTATGTGACATGACGTTGTCACAAAAACAGTATGTAATGCTATTCGGGAAAAAAAATTTCTTGCAAAAAATATAGAAAATCCACCTGTTATTGAATACATGCACAAATATCAACACAAAGATTACAGGGGGAACATTGCCATCGAAATATATGTCAAGTGTACACATAACATTCCAGATAATGCTTTTTGGGGTAGATAAGAAAAAGTATGTACCGTCATAGCGGCTAGCTGTCCTGCTGGTGTAAATATCTTTTTGAAAATCAAAGAGGAAGAGGATAACTATGGACAACTGCTTCGAAACGTCCAGCTTCTATACCCAGATTAATAATTCACATTTATAGCAACAATAATTGGTGCACTTGGCTTTGTGAGTAAAATGCATAAGTGACAGTCTGAATAAGCTAGTGTATTCAGGAAAAGAAATCAACCAGCTTGCACAATACAATCTGTAAGTGGAACAGTAAAAATATGGAAGACTTTTCTTAGGTTTACAATGAGACATTGCTTTTATCAACATTCCAACGATGGATCTTTGAATCTTTGTTAGAAACCAGCTTCTTCTCTAGAGTAAGAATTTAAATACTTAAAAACAGAAGAGAACATACATACATACATACATACATACATACGTACATACATACATAAATACATACATGCATGCATACATACATACATACATGCATACATACATACATACATACATACATACATATGTGTGTGTGTGTGTCTGTGTGAAGGCAAGTGGCGTAATGGTTAAGGTGTTGCACTCGCGATTACAAGATTGTGGTCTCAATTCCCAGACCGGCGGTGTTGTTGAGCAAATAACTTCATTTTGCGTTGCTTCAGTTCACTTGGCAGTAAATTGGTAACTCTGTGACGGATTAGCTTTCCATTCAGAAGGAATGTTGGCGGTCCCGCCTAGCCAGCTGGGTGGTATTGTCCGAAAGCTCCAACAATGCAAGGAAGCACATTGTGACCAGCGATGTATACAGATATCTGATAATCTTTTCGACACAGTGATGTATCGAAAAGTAACTGTGCACTGTAGTTTATGTATATATGTATATATATGTATGTATATACGTATGTATGTATGTATGTATGTATGTATGTATGTATGTATGTATGTATGCATTTATGTATGTATGTATGTATGTATGTATGTATCAATGTATGTATATATGTACGTATGTATGCGGATACACATGTACGAACGAATGAAAGTATATATAATTGTATTTGGTGATGGTTAGGAACAGACGGAACAACGCTTTAAATAAGGCACTCAATACTTCACGTAGAATGTATATATTAATATATGTTAATTATTAAGTGGTTTTAAGGCTGTGAGCTGGTAGAATCGTTAGCACGCCTGGCAATATGCTAGGTGGCATTTCGTCCGTCTTTACTTTGTGAGTTAAAATTCCACTGAGGACGACTTTACCATTTACCTTTTCGGAGTCGAAAAAATAAGTAACAGTTGAGCATTGAGGTCGTTGTGATCGACTTACCTCTCTACCCCGCCGGAATTCATAGCTTTGTGCCAAAATTTGAAATCAATAATAAGAGGCTCTTAGAGGATAAGTTTAGCGGAAAAGGAAAACATTTATATCAAGCTGATGATAAATCTATAGTTACTGACACTAGATTTCTATCAATAATTGTTTAGTTATTTGGAACATCTAGCTACATAACTAGCTGCCTCAAAACTAATTTCTGGAATCTGGGATTCACAAAACCAAAAAGATCACATGTAATCTTAAGATTACAGTTACAAGATATCAAAGGAACTGTTAAAATATACAAATGAGACACGAAATTCAGGATGTGGTGTGATACACATATGCAATGCGCCCATGCAAACATTTCTACATGCATTCATGTGAGAATGCATACATACATGTCCAAATGCATGTATGTATTCTTTATCTGGTGGGTACTTTGCAGAGTTAATTCTGTTTCAGTTTGAATGAACTTGTTCACGACAACTGACTATTTCATTACGTTAAATATTTAGCGTTAATTTTTAAATAATTATTAATTATGAATGGGTTAAGCTAAATTATCAACAAAACATGTAATACTTAGATCGCTCGATATATAGATATATGGATATATATATATATATATATATATATATATATATATATATATATATATATATATATATATATATATATACACACACATATAAAGTAGTTGCATGCTGTCAACTTAATGTGACAGTCCCATGAAGGGAATAACACTACTGCTATTTAGCCCTAGGAAGCAGCACCGCTTCCTGTCGGCCTTGACACATTCCCTGTGCCCTTATGTTTACAAGGTGGAGACAAGCACCCCCACTTAGCTAATCCTGCATCCAAAGACATGTTTCTGAGTCTTTGCTCGTCATCAGTCTGGAGTAGCAATGGCCTGCTAGTTGGAGATGCTTGTCAAACTCTCGTAAACATAGACATACAGACATACAGACATACAGACACACATAAATACATAATACATACATGTGTACACACACACACACACACACACACACACACATATATATATATATATATATATACGACCGTAAAAATATTGATGATAATCGATGGATGGAATTTATATATGTTTATAAAACATTTCCCGTAAACGAACTTAAAGGATCTATCTATCTATCTATCTATCTATCTATCTATCTATCTATCTATCTATCTGGATTGCAAGCTCGGAAACAGTAGACGCAGCCAACTATATATATATATATATATATATATATATATATATATATATATATATATATATATATATATATATATATATATATATATATATATATATATATATATATATATTTATATATATAGTTGGCTGCGTCTACTGTTTCCGAGCTTGCAATCCAGTTCATTTTCCTGGGTGTTTGAACCGTAGATGGCTCCGCAATCCAAAGGTTGCATGAACATACAGGGAAATTATGGACAAGGGATAGAAGGGGCTGGTATGGGAAGGAGAAGGCGCTGCTTTCTCTCCCGTCTCTTGAGTTCAGCTCTTGCGACTCGGGCTTTCTCGAAGTCTGCAGAACCCGTTTTGATGGTGTGTCTCCAGAGGGGTCTGTTTGCCGAGATATCTTCCCACTGTGCGGGGTCGATGTTGGTGCTTTTCAGGGTTGATTTGAATTGGTTCTTGTACCGCCTCAAGAGGCTCCATGAAGGACGTTTTTCTTCAGACAGTTCACCAAAACCAAAGTGCTCGCTCAACCAGCTCCTCGTACCAACGTTGACAACCCCAACATCACCATCTACAACCAATCAATTGAGGTCATCGATGATTTCTGCTATCTTGGAAGTTTTCTGTCACCCACTGCAGGAACTGGTAAGGATATCGAACATCGCATCCAATCAGGTTATGCCTCTTTTGGTCTTTTGCAACAAGGATCTGACGTTCAAAACGAAGCTCATGGTCTACCGGGCTGTTGTCGTATCAACTCTGCTGTACGGGTGTGAAACTTGGACTGTTTACCGTAAGGACATGAAGAAACTAGAGCGCTTCCATCAATTCAAACTTCACTCTACCCTGGACATCAACTGGGAAGATCGCATCACCAATAATTCTGTGCTTGAAAGATCAGGTCTCCTGAGCATCGAAGCCTTGATCATTGAACAGCGTCTCAGATGGTCAGGTCACGTCCGTCGGATGAATGAACATCGCCTTCTCAAGATCTGTCTCTACGGCGAATTGTCTGAAGGAAAACGTCCTCGTGGATATATATATATATATATATATATATATATATATATATATATATATATATATATATATATATATATATATGTATGTATGTATGTATGTATGTGTGTGTGTGTGTGTGTGTGTGTGTGTATTCACTAAAGGACAGTTTCTAATGTTGACCAATTTAGCAAGTGTAAGATTGGTGGAATCGAGAGCTTCCTTATGCAGTCGCAATTGCGCCGGGCTGGCCATGTCAACAGAATGAGTGACGAAGTAATGCCTAAAGTCCTCATATACAGCTAGCTTGATAGTAGGTACAGGAATGTTGATCAACCATGGCTCAGGTATAAGGACAAGCTGAAGAGCAACCTCTCAGCAATGAAAAAAGCTCACGATACCTTTGAGCGAGCAACCTTGGAGCGAACAACCTTGGAGCGAACAACCTTGGAGCGAACAACCTTGGAGCGAACAAAATGGAGAACGTTGTATCGAAATTTTGAAATAACAATCTCCACTTGTTGCAACTTTGTTGCAACCAGCATTGACAGGCTTAGGTGTGCAACGCAAAGGAGAAAAGTGGCTGCAAATATACCACCTGCTCTAACCTGTAATCCTTATACTTGCAGCATCTGTGGGCTTCTTTGCAAATCGTTGGCATTGCGACTGACAAAGAAAGAGTAGGTTGTCAGATCCTCATACGTGGAAACTGACGGAAGAATTCATCACCATCATATATTTACACAACACGCAGACACAGATACACAGACAGAGACACAGACACAAATACAGACACACACACACACACACACACACACACACACACACACACATACACACACACACACGCACGCACACACAAACACACACACAAAAGACAAGGTGAGTTTGGCAGACAGAGAGATAGTCAGACAGACATTATGTGTACAGAGTATATTTTATTGAGTTGGAAGAAAATTCAAAGGAGAATTAAATCGAATTATACTTAAAATATAATAAACAATTCGATTGAAAATCGTTCAAACATCATGATATGCGGTGAGATTGAAAGATCGTTTCATCTTGCCGGTATATTATATTCCTGTTGATTTTGTGATAAGCCCATTCAGTTTTCATTCCTGCATCAAACTTATATAGTTTGTGTACATATATAAGTACATATATTCGTATGTATTAATATCATAGATACATACGTGCATGCATGCATACATACATACACATATGTGTGTGTGTATTTGTAGACATACATTACATTTAAATATATGTGTTTGCGTGTGCATATGTATGTATGTGTATGTCATGCTACTCTTTAAATATTTGCAGCCGACCATTGTTAATTCTACTTTCATTTTTATAAAAAAATTCACATTTATTTTTGTTTTCTCATGCACTACATCCTTTACGTTATTTTTTTATGTTCTTTCCATTTATTATGTTATTTTCTACCATATTTATCTCGGCTCCATTTCAAACATCGCTCGACCAATCAAGCTTCCAAACTTATAGAATTCCAGTGGAAAAAAACAGAAAAAAACCCAACCATTTACCGTTTTCATTTGTTATTGCATATGATTTATTCCATTATATATATATATATATATATATACAGAGAGAGAGAGAGCGAGAGAGAGAGAGAGAGACAGACAGAGATACATACATATATATACATACATACATACATACACGTACATTCACAAACACAAATGTATAGATACGTATGCGTGTGCAAGCAAAGTTTGCAATAGTTGTAGCCGGGCTGCAAAATATTGGTGTCCAGAAATTTCTGTGTAGTTTCTAATAATCAAATCAATGGATTTCATGAGATAAATATGAGCCATCCATCCATCCATCCATCCATCCATACGCATACCAGTGTATATGTATTTGAGTGTTTGTGTCTCTCTGTGGATATATATATATATATATATATATATATATATATATATATATATATATATATATATATATATATATATATATATATATATATATATATATACATACTTATATATGTATATATATATATATATATATATATTTATTTGTTTGTGTATATATATATATATATATATATATATATATGTACACATACATTCGTAAATACATACACATACATACATACATACATACACACACATATATATATATATACGTTTATATATATGTGTGTGTGTGTGTGTGTGTGTGTGTGTGTGTGTGAGAGTGTGTGTGCGTGTGTAGGAATATTTATGTATGTGTGCATGCATATATATAACGTATATGTGTGCATCAAACATCGAATTTACTATTTTAGATCTGTAATCTCACAATTTTTCCGTTTAGCTCTCTTAACTTATGGAATTGATTGATTTTACACACACAGATAACCACCACACAGACACATGAGGGAAAGCACACATTTAAAGACGGTGAGAGGAAGACAGGAGATGTTATTAGTGTATATGTATGACCGACTTGTTTGTTACAAAGTTCTAGGCACTTGTTAGCTTTAAGCGATCGACAAAGTTATTGAAAAAGGCTTCAAATTGTTAAACGATAGCTTGGCCTCTGCGGCTTGCTTGCGCTCACTAAATACGCACTCTATTTATAGTTTGTTAGTTGTCTGCAATGAATCGGGTGACCATTACATATATATATGTATATATATATATATATATATATATATATATATATATATATATATATATATATATATATATATATATGTATGTGCGCATGTATGTGTGTGTTTGTGTGTGTATATATATATATGTGTGTGTGTGTGTGTGTGTGTGTATGTACATATATATATGTAAATTTGAATAGGCAGAAAATGGAGAAAACTTTAGAAACAAATTGACTAACATTGGTTAATTATTTTTTAATACAAAACATAACATATCATACATAACATTCCTTACGGCCGTTTCGGCTGCCGATATCCATCGTTGCTTACAAAGAAAATTCCGAAAATAATACTCGCCATGTTTATAGCACATTCGATCTAGTACATGGAGCTTCATCAGAGTGAGTACAAATACAAAAAAACTAAATAAAATAAAATAAACGAAGGGAAGTGGGAAGAGGAAAGAACAGGGCCTCGAACATACACATATATGGCCGAACTTTTTTAAGTCCGCAGGTACGCTCCAAAAGTGTAGAATCTTGGACAAATGTCATTCACTATAACATCGGGTCGATCCGTATCTTTATTTCATGAAATTTGTCACAAGAGCAGCACAAAGATAGATGCAGAAGCTATGCAGGCTGGACAGTCACACAAATGAAAGGAAATGATAAACAAAATATGATATTGAATAGAGGAGCAACGACGCCCGCCGGTCGAGTACCCCTCAAAAACACTGTTCTTTTTTTCTTGTTTTTTTTTTTATTAACAAACAATTATAAAATAAATTGAGGCGCTAAGCCTCATTATCTATCATCCCCGATCAGATTCCTTGCTGCCTGCAGGCAATCCCGCACCAGCAGTTCGGAGACCCACAACAGAAAATTATATTCCTCCTTAGAGAAGGAATCAATTATTTCATAAAACTCGCTCTCTTCCATTAGCTCCGCAGACACCTGCGGAAGCCAATCTGGACTACCAATGCAAGTCGGAACCGCCAGTTCCCGACCTGCAAAACTATTTAGAAAGCTTTCTACGGCCCCTCCCTTGAGATAGAAGACCATATATTCTTCATTATTTTCACTGAGAGGGGCCACAGCTTCCTCCATCAGTGGCACAATTCCCACTGATGGAGCCCCTCGCGCCGGTGGCACACATCCCACCGGCGTAGCATTGGGCTCTGTCGGCGGAACAGCAACATCCACTGACCGTCTCCTGTTTCCTTTTTTCCTTTTCCTTTTTGAGGTTGTGTGAGTCTGGACCTCCGTCGGCACACCCGGAGGTCCTCCTCCTCTCCCGCAACCTGCTTGTCTTTTGGTGAGCAACAGTTGTTGCTCACCTTTCCTTTTCTTTTTCTTTTCGAGGAGGCAACCTCCTCCCCGACTTCCACCGTCTTCCTCTCCTGGGGGGAGGGGGCACCTTTTCTTCCTGTTCCAGGAAATCACATACAGAATGAGCAGAGCTAGTGCTTCTTTTGGCAAGTTGCAGGAGAGTCTGTGTAAAAATTGGCCTTTTTTCCATACGTGTCAAATATAAGATATACCAGGCTATATCGCTGTCTTCCTTGCTGTATGGAGCTGAAAACGGGACAGTATATAAAGTTCAAAAAGACAAGTTACATGCATATATGATGAGGTAGCTACGGCGAATTATGAATATTATTCTCTTTGACAAGATCAGGAATGAAGAGACCCACTGGTGTGCTGGTCTGCCTCTTATGAAGGAAATCCTCATTGATAGAAATTTACGTTGGTTGGGTCACGTACACAGGATGGACAACGACAGACTCCCTAGACAAATCCTTTACTCTCAATTATGCAAGGGGAAAGGAAACCACAGAAGACTTAAATTGAGATTCAAAGATACTGCAAAAAAGGAATATGAAGTGGAAAGAAATTGATCATGATAAGCAGCAAACTCACGCGAAAAGCCAGCCATGAACAGTCGTAATTGCAACGACTGACTCAGAGCTGCTGCTGCTGCTACTACTACTACTACTACTACTACTACTACTACTACTACTACTACTACTGATAATAATGATTTCATTTATTTTCCACAAGGGTGAAGGATGAGAGAGACAATACAGAGACAGACGTAAAGTATGGGAGTTTACGTATAATAATGAAATGATAAAAAAGATTATACATGGTATACACTGAAAACGGAGGGACAAGTGCATAGCATACAAAAATAAAAAAAGTGGGAGGACGATAGAGATGTGGCCCTCCTGATACAGAAACGCCTCTAGGGATAATCGAGGAACCGCACTGTCCGAGATTTCCCTGAAACCCTATGAGCAAGTGCCCTCTCCAATTCCTTATCTCCGACTTACATGTCTACATTTAGAGAGGTACCATCCACTCTGGCCATTTTCGCAACTTTTCCTCACCTTTCAATAAACGCTCACGGGACAGCACTTCCCTCTCCACTCTCAATTTCCTTTTCAAATGAAACTTGAAGTCAATGAGAGCTCTACCAAAGAGGAATATATCTGTCTTCATGCATTTCAGCCTTGTCCATCAAACAACCTCTTTCGCCACAACTACCAGGCAAAGGAAAACTGCCTTGCTTGCCCGATCGAAGGAGGGCGGTGGTGCGATCATCACTACAGACTCGGCCGACAAATGGATCCGTCCCACACGTGTAAGCAGCTGTTCAACATAACCCCACTAGTCAGAAATGCCCGGACACTGAACGAGGGCGTGCAGAACAGTTTCGCCACTCTGCGACAATCTCGGACAAGTCCGTTTGACAGCACATCCGTGCCAGTAGAGATTATCTCGAACCGGTAGCGCCCCACTCCACGGTAGGACTGCTAGGCCAAGAATATCTTTAATATCTACAATTTTCTATGAAAAATCTACCCTTCTATTCTTTCCTTTCCTTCCTCCGTGAATATTCAAAAATGTAAACATCCTTTATATTGCAAGAACACTACAGTCTTCTCTGGTCGGATACACACGATCATCTTTAGGAAATTTGATCTCCTTCCCACCATCTGCCGAACCTATTTACAGACCTGTGGAATTCTCATTGTCCATTCTATCTCCTCCAGCCCTCACATATTTATGATTATCTCAAGTACAAGACAAAAGTCGAAACTAAACATTTTATAATACCACACAGTAGTAGGAGTTAAGATGGCATCTCAAGACGGTTACAATACCAGTGATTATAGGAGCACTTGGAATGATCAAAAAAGGAACTGAAAATTATTTAAGAGTAATTTCTGGATTACCATCCATGCAGGAAGTAGAAAAGATTGTATTAACTGGTACATCACATGTATTGAGAAGAGTATTGTCACTGTGAATTTTCTTTTCTTTTTTGCTTTTATATTTTATATCTTTTCCGTTTTCTCTCTGTCTTTCTTCCTCTTTATTCTATCACATTACTTGGTAAATGAAGAATCTGGTGTGATTATTTTAATGGCCTACAAATGTATACAGTGCGTTTCTCTGCCCTAGATGTCAGGAAGGCACTCGGCAAGAAAAGGAAACAAAATTGAAAGAAGATGGTAATGAAAGTAATAATAATAATAATAATAATAATAATAATAATAATAATAATAATTCACGGAAATCTTAACAAAACCAAGCAAAAGAACAGCGGACGGATAATCATGAATACTATAAAATAGTTGATTTAGGAGCTACACACACACACACACGCTACTATGCAACACCCATCCAAAAACATACAGGGATAAACTCATACTGTAAATACCCAACAAAATGAACAAAACTCACATCATGTGCTATAAAATGCCGATACCCAGCAGAAGAACACAACCTGCGCTTCACATGCAACACACAATATAAAAACTAATATAACAGAAGATTCAAACGAAACCCCATAACAAAACGTATTAATACAATACAATGCCCCCCCCCCCCAAGAAAATGCAGCACACACCACCCCACCAGCACAGAGGTGCAGCAAGTGATGCAATAGAAACTTGCTTAAAACTTTCAGATGTCGGAAAATAATAGTGGTGATGACGATGGTGACGAATGTTATCCTATCTCAGTTTGTGAGAGAGAGAGAAGTTTCTGAAGAACTTTGGTTGTAACAGCGAAAATGAAGCTGGACCTTTAAGGGAAGGCTTCTCGCTCGGCAGCGGATCGGTAAAACTGCTGACTGATCACAGCCGTCATCCTAATACAGCATTAGGCAGATAACAGAGCAAGGAGGGGGAAGTGGATCAGCGAAGAAAACAGGATAGTGATACTGTGCTACTTTGAATTACAGGCACAACAGAAAGTAAGAGCGAGAGAAAGTTGTGGTGAAAGAGTACAGCAGGGTTCGCCACCATCCCCTGCCGAAGCCTCGTGGAGCATTAGGTGTTTTCGCATAATAAACACTCACAACGCCCAGTCTGGGAATCGAAACCGCGATCCTATGACTGCTGCCCTAACCACTGGACCATTGTGCCTCCACAGAAATTCAGTATAGCAGAAGTTTAAGTTACACAAGACATTAGGCGATATTCGCGCCCTGTTTTATTTGATGATAAATGTAGTGGAGGTAAAATAAACGAAGTTTATTGATGATGATGATGAGGAGGAGGAGGAGGAGGGGGATTCTGAAAATCATTAAGATAAAGATAACGGCGGTAATGATGATGGTGATAATGATAGTGAGAAAGCAGATGAGAAAGAGAATGATTTAAATTTATTAAAAAGTAAATGCAGACAATTCGAAATGACATTTTCCAGTTGTACCTTCTGTATAGTTAAATAAATAGTTAAATGTATACCAACATACTTAATGTAAGCAGACCAAAAGGAAATGTCATGAATTGAAATTACACTTGTGATGAGAAGAGCAATAATTTTTAACGCAAAATCTTTTGTCTCAGGCAATGTAAGATTTGGCAAATTCGTATCGGCTGAGGAATTTTAATAAAACTGAAACATTCCAGTGTTGGTACTGTATCTATTAAATATCAGAGGCGCTCCTCGACGCATCCCACCGTTTATTTATTTATTAATTAAAATTTCGGAATATCTCTCTTGCCTTTTTTTGACAAGAATTGTCATTAGCACTAATGATTGTTCTTAACATTACGAGTATTTGATTGATTAGCATTCAGTTTTGGTTCACTACATCAAGTGTGTTAACCCGAACTTAACTAAACAGACATATTAGTCTACAGAAAAATCGACGCAAATAGATTGCCGCGTATGAATGGTCATTCATCGGCATCTTAACTATTGAACCAAATATAGATCCAATCAATTATTTTCTTTTTTACTTTTCGCCATCAGATGTATTCATTAACAGAAAGACGGGTGTTGTGACATTAATATCTTTTAATATCAATCAATTGTTTTCCTTTCTACTATTTGTGATCGGGTTTATCCATTAATAGAAAGGTAGGTGTTGTGATATTAATATATTTCCCAATGAAAGAATATAGCCAACGTTGATAATCGAACCTGGGTCCACAGACTCTCTTCGCTAGAAGCTTACCTCCTACTCTGTGCCACAGACCTCTACAAAGCAACAAACGTAGAATTGAAAAGGTTGTCACGAGTGTGCCTGTTTCTGACTCCACGTCCTGACTTTTGAGAATCATGCGGAGGTGTAATGTAAGATGAACTCGACGGTTGGAACTATTCAACTTTATTTAAGTTCACATATCACGCGAACTTAAATAAAGCAATCTTATGAATATAGATGAATAGAAAAATGCGTAAATAGCTAATGTGCTGATATAATCAGTGAACCAGGATCCGTTAATGAAAGAAAGACGAGTTTAATTAGCGAATAAAAGCAATTAACGTGTAGCTCTTGCTTTCTTTTTTTTTTTGTCTTTGCATTTTTTCTTTTTATTTAAACAAATACGTTTTGCAAAAGAAAAAAAAACCTGAAACAAAAAACAAAACAAGAAACAAAAACAGAATTTCTATTTAAATATTGAAATAAATTGTAATTGAACATGATAAGTTATTTTTGATTTTATACAACAGAACTGTGAAACTATCTGCATCGGAAGATTATTGGTCATTACTATTATTATTAGAGTTGGGATGGTGTAGTGGAAGAATAATTTGAGTATCAGGAATTTATATTTCACTACGCCTGTTTAGTTTCGAGGTTCAAATTACACCAAAGTCTATGTTCTATTTTCACTTTCCGGAGTCAATAGTTGCCAGAGAATTGGTAAAGTATTGGGAGAGCTATGTTCCTTATTATCCTTTCAAAGACTTGAGATGTGTCTGTCAGAGCATTGAACAAAATTCCTCGATGTATTTGTTTTAGCTGTTTACAACTGGTGTTCAAATCACACCGAATTCACCTTTGCCTCCCCACCACCTCCATGGTATATAAAGTAAATTATTAGTTAAGTACTTGAATCGATATAATCACGTAATCCCTTCAAAATTTCAGGTCTTTTGCCTATGCTAGAAGTAATTATGGGTCTTTTCCCTTTGGCCGGGACATTTAAAAAATAACTTTTTGTAACTAAACACTTTCAAAATTCGTATACTGGTAGAATGTGTCACATAAAACATCATTTACTCTTGGCGTTTTTGAGAAAATTGTGTATTTTCGAAGTTATTTCGTGTTAAAGTTGTCGTATTTCGATAATTTCAACCAATCAATGACGTCTATTAAGGTTTTTTTCAGCTACTATTTTCGGAAAGACATTTTTGCCCCCCTCCCCCTCTAATTTCTTCATTTTCCACAATTTTCCGTAGCTCTAACCTTAAAATCCTAACCCTAATCCTAAAACCCCAACCCTAACCTGAAAACTCTAACTCTAAAACACAAACCCTAATCGTAAAACCCTAAAGCTAAAACCAGTACAAACGCACGAACGATGTTATAAATAACAGTAACAAACGAAATATATACCGCCGATAGTTGTTGATGACAAACAACGGCAGTAATTATATTCAAGGGAAAAGATCCCAAAATAGGCAATTTCGAAAACGCTAAAACAAAGCGAAAATACTTTCACAAACAAAATAAAGTGAAAAAAATTTAAAAATAACTAATAACTGAATTGATTAAACTATACACACGTGTATCTCAAATGTAAATATATCAGAAATAACAGTGACAAACTAAATATACACCGCCGGAACGTCTTATTGATATACCACAGCAATAATTGTTTTCACCTCAATAGACGTCATTGATTGGTTGAAATTACCGAAACACAACTTTAACACGAAACAACTTCGAAAATAAACAATTTTCTTAAAAACGCCAAGAGTAAATGATGTTTTAAATGACACATTCTACCAGTATACGAAAATTATTTTTTCTATGTGCCAGCCAAAAGGAAAATATCCGTAATTATTAAAATTGTCGGGCAGCCTTACGTTATTTTCCTCGGTTTCGTACGTTCTTAGTTCTAACGCAGACGAGGTAAACTTTGTCTTTCATCCCGCAGGAGACGATAAAGTACTGATTCAGTACTGGAGTCAATGGCATCGACTAACCACCTCCCCCATATAACTACTGGCCTTATATCTATTTAGGCGGCGAAATGACAGAATCGTTAGCGCATCAAACAAAATGCTTAGTGGCTTATCTTCCGATATCATTAAGTTCTGAGTTCAAATTCGGCCGAGGTCGTCTTTGTCTGTTTCCTTTCGGAGTCGATGAAATAAGTACCAGTTGAACACTGGTATCAATGTAATCGACTCTAAAAGATTGTTGGCCTTATGCTAAATTCTGAAACGATCACAACTGTGAGGAAGGCAGTGGATATAAAAACCAGTAGAGCGTCGGAGAAAATGATTTGCTGTTTTTATTCATGTCATATTTACTTTTAGAGTCCAAATCTCAGATAAGTCGAATTTGCCTTTCCACCTGAAATCGATTAAATACATGTGAAAAATTCACGTTAACCTAATTGACTATATCCGCCTCCAAAATTTGTGGCCTTGTACTTATTTGTGTTATTTGACTTGATACACTGTTCGATATTAGATGTGAAATATTGTGAAGTTTATATGAAATAGATATTGTATTCGAAGCGTAAGGAGAGTGAAGAAACCAGGAACTGAAACTAGGTCTTGCATAGAATCGCCAGAAACTTACCGTGTCATTCTAACTGAATTGCTTAATAGATAAGGAACAATGCAGTAGTTTAAAAATACCTTTATAATGGGATTAAATAATGTGGCTGTATCGTAGTAAATGTATGTATTTGAATGGAACATATTGTTACGTGCGTGAGTAGATTCACAAGCAGAAAGGAACAAGTAGAATAATGTGATTGAATTGAACTTTCAGAGGGTTTTCATTTTACTGATCGTGAGTTCAATTTCGTCGCAGATATATAGTTAGGTTTTTGGTTAGTACTAGTCATTCTGCTTACTGCTTTTTAAGGGATGAGTACTGGAAAACTGGCTCTTCTTTTAGTTTTCAATAAGTTGATCTTACATATGTTATCCGTATAAAAACGAAATAGATTGAGTGAGAGTATTCAAATCACTACATATACCAAAGAAAAAAAAATGCCTATAGTATGTCTACTTAAACACATGCACAAGTACATATATATATACCAGGGTAATCCCAAAAGTAAGGTCTCCAAAAATATTTAGAAATCACAGAAACATTTGTCAATGATGTTTACATCATTTTAAAGTTTGAACATTTATCTATTTTTCTACACAATCGCCATTTCGGTCGATGCATTTTTCTAGGCGCTGGGGCAGTGTTGGCATGCTCATGTCATACCAGCTCACCGCCATGTCGTTGAGGAAGCGTTGAATCTCATCTTTCACCTCGTCGTCGTTGCTGAAGCGCGTTCCGACCACCTGTTCCCTAAGTTAGGGAACAGGTGGTCGTCACTAGGTACCAAGTCCAGACTATAAGGTGGGTTACCGTTTATGGTCTTCTGTGAGTATTCGTGGGACCCATCTTGCGGACACTTTCCAATATTGCAACTTTACACTCAAAGCCCTATGAATGGTGCTTCTGGAAACCTCAGGAACCAAAATGCAGAGATCATCCAGAGTGATCCGCCGATTTGCACGCAGGATTTGCTTAACCTTCGCAAATGTCTCGTCGGAAATTGATGGTCTCCCGCTTCTTTCTTCGTCATTAATTTCAATACGACCAGCTGCAAACTTCCTACACAACTTGCGGACGTTTTTGACATCTATGCACGACTCGCCATACACTTCTGTTAATTGGCGATGAATTTCAATCGGTTTAATGCCTTTTACGTTCAAAAATCGAATAACTGCGCGAATTGGCGGAAGCGTCAATTGGGAGGTCCATCAGATACGATTGCCAAGCCAAGATTGAACGTGGCAGCGAGGCGCGCGCAGAGGTAGGCGCAGGCGTATGCACAACAGAGGCGCACACAGTTTTTCTGCGTCCCCAGCGCTTTGAATATCTTACTTTTGAGATGACCCTCATATATATATATATATATATATATATATATATATATATGTGTGTGTGTAATATAGAATGGGACAGAACGCAAAATATCCAGACAGTTAGGTGATACAAGAAAGGTACAAAACATACAGATAGACGACACAAAGAAAACATGGAGATGTCATTCAGAGTTTTCTCTCTTCAGTCGAGATCCAGATTATCTTTGCAATATCGAGATTAACCAGCCGAAATTGCAAAGATAATCTGGATCTCAACTGAAGAGAGAAAACTCCGAATGACTTGTCCGTGTTTTCTTTGTATCGTCTATCTGTATGTGTTGTCCCTTCCTTGTATCACCTAACTGTCTGGATGTTTTGCGTTCTTGTCCCATTCTGTATTATATATATATATATATATATATATATATATATATATATATATATATATAGAGAGAGAGAGAGAGAGAGAGAGCGAGAGACATCACTTGCAGCCAGGTATCTCCAGTACCGATGACTTGTAAAGAACTAGAAACCTTGGTCTACTGGTCTGGCCAAGCTGGAGGAGAGCGATATGCTCCCTTACACACAATATATTAGACGCAAGTTGTGTATCGTTAACCAGCTGGAAGAGATATTTCCTGGGGTTAAAATGTACTAACATAGTTTGGTATAGAACAGCCACCTTGTAGTGGCAAAAAATATTACTATACACACACACACACACACACACACACACACAGACACACACACAGACACACACACACACAAACACATACATACACACACACATGCACGCACTCATCTGAATAAGTTAAACATACATAACCATGTTCGCAATAACATACTTGCATGTCAATACGCACATAGCTGATATACAAGCGAAAAATACGTTCATAATGCACATACAAATGCAAAACAGTGTGTGAGTACAAATATGGACTCGCACGAACAAGCACGCTCGCATATACATACACACATATATGCATAAATAACTCTATACAGATAGTATTGTCTAAATTCCAATGATAGAGGTTTCTATGTTTGCTAGAAAGCAACTCCTTCGATAGAGGAATATTTGAAACAATAAAAACGACGGATTCGTTAAAGCGCATCACTTCGCAAAGGTTCCAGGATTGCTTCGAACAGTCGAAAAAGCGCCTGGACCGATGTATTACTTTAAATGGAGAATACTTTGAAGGCGGTAAAAGTGTAAAAATGTAAAACTAAGTGAATAAAATAATATTACAAAATTCCGGTTCCTTTTGGGTACTCCCTCGTACTTTACAAAGTGTGTTTAATCTGTATATGAGTTATCACCACTTGGATACATACATACATACATACATACATGCACATAAAATAAACCTATGCATATAAAAGTGGCTATACATTAGAGTATCTATGAGTATTTTGTATGTTTGTAAACATGTGTGTGTGTGTGTGTGTATGTGTGTGTACCTGTGTGTATGTATGTACGCGTAAGTATATGTATATACCTATGTTACATCTATTCATTTGCGACTGGTGTATATATATCTTTCTTACTGGATATATAAATGGTTTTGTTTTGTTTTGCTTTTTTTACCAAAAGCATCTTCTCTACTTAATCTTCTAAGATCCCGTTATTTTACTCGGCTTTCCTAAGTTCTAAGTAAATATGGTGGACGACCTTCTAGCTAGATAGCTTGTTTGAATTTCCTTAAAGCTAATTGAAAGAGAAACATAGCTGAACAGGAACTGTTGGCAGACTACGGTTGCTTAAGCACCAGTCTACTAAGACTTGGCAGAAGAAACACTACGAAGCAGCAGCAGCAGTGGCAGCTACAACAACAGCAGCAACGTCAGTAGCAGCAGCTACTAAGCAATCAAAAACAACAGTATCCAAAAATAACAATATCAACACAAACGGTAGCTTTATCAAAAACAATAATTTCAACAGAAAACAAAAGATTAGCCATTACTGGTTTTATAAAGGATATCTCTATGCATTCCATACTTTTTGTTCCTCTTTTACATTTGTTTCGAAGTGTTTTTATTTGATGTTAGTTTTTGATTTTCAACTTCCATCTTCTCTTTCTTAAGTTTTTCTCAAATGGTGGTGGTGGTAGTAGTGGGGTTTAGAACAGTCAGAGAATTATTAATCTTAAAAGTGGTGCCTTCGATTCTAATTACAATAATGAAACATGAATAATTCAATTATTCTTTAATTTAAAACAAAATTTAATTGCATTTAATGGGGATGGTAATAACTTGCAATAAATAGATACAGCATAAATTCGCTATTTTCTTTTTTGAGTGGTTTGTAATTGCTTACTATTCGAGGAAATAAAATATTGCCTATATGGTATGTTTTCGTCTTTGTTCTCGTTATTGTTGTTGGCCTTTTGGATAGTTTATTGGGTTTTTTCCTGTTGTTGAAGTCGACGACAACAGTGATGATGATGATGATGATGATGATGATATTGTTATATGATGATTTCTGTTTCTTGTTTATTATTACATCCATTAATTTACATTAAATGAACTGAAAAAAATGCAGATACGAAAATGGTCGAGGCGTTTTCTACAAAGGAGGTCAATTTTTATATATTATTTTATTGTTTTATTGGTTTCAGCAGAGGTTGTGGCCATGCTGGGGAATAATTTGCAACACACAGGTAAATAGCATTAATTGATAATGAATACACATTTCGATTTCTTGAAAGAAGGAAAGAAATTGATTGTCATCATTATTATAATTTCGCTACGTTTCTTCAGTGTGTTCCAGAAAATGTCCTTGATGATAGAAACAATCGTAAGATACTCAAGAACTTCACTTACTCATAATTTCTTACAAATGATCTGAGAAAGTACAATACTTCTTTCTTTTATCCTCATTCTGAGTCAGCGTTTTGCGTGCCATTGCTATGTAGGTGACATTTTCTGCCAGGATTCCACAAAGACAGCACTTCACACCTTCACGAAACTTGTATATGTCTTTACACACAAACACACACATGTATACGTATGTATATATATATATATATATATACTAACGTTAGTATCGCCGGTGATGTGGCCAACCTTTTCATGGCATGGTGGGACAGAAGGCTTAAGGAACGCCTGACACAGAACTCCATACTCGTGGACATGTACTCTCGCTATGTCGATGATATCAACGTAGTGGTGAAGGCACCCCCCACAAGAGAGTACTCTTGAAATAGAAATAGAAACTAATACTATGGAGAGCATCCAGCAAATAGCTAACTCCATCCACCAGAGTATTAATGTCACGATAGACTACCCTACTAAACACCCTAACCATGGACTACCAGTACTAGATACAGAACTCTGACTGGAAACTGAGGATAATAAAACCAGAATCCTCCATTCACACTATACAAAACCTATGGCCTCCAAATACCTGGTCCACCGGAACTCAGCTATCGCGGACAATACCAAATTCAATATATTGATGACAGACCTCGTCATAGTAATGCGAAATGTGTTCCGCATGTGCGACCCCACAGTGTTAAAGAGACACATGCAACATTTCGTTTACCGCATGCAGTTCTCAGGTTACAGCCATAAAGAAAGGATCAGAGTATACAAAGGAGCTATGAGGAAATTTGAAACTATCAAGCGTAACGATAGGAATGGAATTTGCCGACTTTATAGGAGCAAGTCATGGAACACCATTGAAAGGAGTAAGAAGAAAATAGGGAAGGCCAACTCATGGTATGATAGCCACAAATACCAGAGTGTCATGTTCGTCGACACCACCCCAAGAGGCAAACTGGCGTACTGCTTTAGAAGGACCTAGAAAACTTTAGCTAAGAATTAGGGTTGTTGAAAAGCCAGGCAACCCTATCAAATCCCTAATCGGTAGAACCTACCCTTTCAGTAGAACCCCCTGTACTGATAGGAACTGTACTGTATGTAGATTTAGCCCACAGAAAAACTGTAAGACCATAAATGTAGTTTATAGTATAAGATGTACAGAGGGACGATGCAGTAACAAGACAACGACGTATATAGAGAAAACAGCCCGGAGCATAGGAGAGCGAGTAAATGGGCACTGGAGGGAACTTAAGGAAGAGAAGAGCTCATCGGTTCTGTACCAGCACGCCGAGCAGGAACACGGGGCCTCACTCAACAGCATAGAAGTTAAAATCTTGTCTACACATAGAACAGACGCAACGCTTAGACAAGTTACAGAAGCTACACACATAATAAACCTAGCCTGAATGGGAAACTGGAATGGAACACAAGCACATACCCCTAACACACCACAACATATGACAGAATAAGATCCCCATAAACTGATAACAATATGGACAACATATAATACAATACACAGATAAACAAATGGAATTAAATAACTATATACGTTAACAAAATAAAATAAAATTAAATACAAAAAAAAGAAAGAATAGAAAAAATAAGTAGGTATAAACACATGAACAAATAAATAAAAACAAATTAAGCGAACGTGTATAAACAAAGGATACAGATAAAAAAGGCACTCTCCATACACACACACATGCACTCACTAAACATAGACACACATAAGGGTATACGCATGCGCAAATAAAGACACATACAATAGGAATACAAAATGGCTGGTCGTTAGTAAGGAAAGATACACAAATAAGAAAGAAGAAAGCAAAGGACCAAAGGAAAGACACACAAATAAGAAAGAAGAAAGCAAAGGTCCACTGATGAAGATACAGAAGTGTAACGAAAGAACTCTGGCCGAAATACGATTAATGTAAAATAAAGCTGAAGCAAATTAACACCAAATATATAGTGCGTGTGTTTTTATTGGCTAAACTGGCAACATGACCATCCTCAAATACAACATATATAACTAGGTTTAAGAAGAGACAAAATATAGATAATCATCCTATAGTTATGATTTACATCAACAAAATAAATACACACACACAATAAATACACCAAGACAAGGAACATATCAATATAATCATTATACACACACACACATATATCTGTGTGCCTGCGCGCGCGCGCGTATATGAGAGAGAGAGTTTAGAAGGATATATTATCCAGGCGGTACCATGGTGGCTCACAGTTATATTCCAGGTTACAGCTACCTGCATTTATTAGTCTTTAACGTCTGTGACGACTATGAGTTATAACGCTGTAAATTCCTCCGATGGGTAATTCCGTTTTCGCTTCCCTGGACGGTAAATAATTTCAGGAGTGAATTTTTGCAATAATTAAAACGATATAGAATGTAGGGGCTTGTTCACCCATCAAATTTATTTCCTTTTATCTTATAATTTCATACACCATATTTTTAAACGAAAATAAATGTATATACATATCGCTGAGACCTCCTTCGGTCCTGATCATGGGGTTGCACCTAAAAAGTTCCCTCCTAGGCACAAGTCCGGGCAAGGTTGTTTATGGAAAATCAGCAGTCGATCATGTATACCGGCCTCCCCTCTCCACACCACCAGTATTATCCAAGGGAAAGGCAAAGGCGGATACAGCTTGGCACCTGTGACGTCGCAACTCATTTCCACAGCTGAGTGAACTGGAGCAACGTGAAATAAAGTGTCTTGCTCAAGAACAAAACACGCAGCCCGGTCCGGGATACAAACTCACAACCTCACGATCGTAAGCTCGACGCTCTAACCACTGAGCCATGCGCCTCCCCCCACTACATACACAAGTACGCACGCACGCACGCACACACACACACACACACACACACATACGGTAAATGAAAAGCGGAAGATGGAATTTTCGAGAGTTTTTATTAATCACGACATTTGTTTCGACACATCTAGCATCGATCCCTACGGGTGAGACACTTAACGACTGATTCAGAAGCATCCAGCGGTGCAGATGTGTCTCATCAGGTAATAAACAGATATAACTTGTAAAGATAACAGTTCCGCTATGTATCTTCTCATTTTGTAGAAAGAAAATTAGCAAAACAAAGGATATATCTTCATATAAATAGAAGATCAAAAATCAAATCAAATCACAGATGTAAAAACGAAACGAACACGCAATACAGCAAGAAAAGTATTGAAAATAATCGTTAACAGATAAAGATGTATAAACGCCCTCGCGCAAACTGCATGGCGACTGAACATTCGTTCGTACAAGCATCCACGAAAATATAAGCATACGCACACGTGTGGTTTGGTGCACACATGATCACATGCATACACACACACACACACACACACACACACACACACACACACACACACACACACAAACACACATAAAGTTAAATAAATAGATACATACATACATACATGCATACATATTTCGCGTCATGCTTAGAAGCGATGCACATTACCAGAATTTCCGACTCGCGTCGGATAAACATGCCACTCCAAATCCTAGTTATAGTATTTGTGTGATTTGCATTGGGACTCGTTAGTTTGTATTGTTATAGATTTATGAAATATATAAAACCAAGTAATGTTGACTGTTTCTATACGTACGTTTTAGATAACTGCGCAATAGATAAGACGGGAATTTTATCTCTAGCGCAAAATCTTCCTCAGTAATACACACATCTATCTATCTATCTATCTATCTATCTATCTATCTATCTATCTATCTATCTATCTATCTATCTATCTATCTATCTATCTATCTCTTCTCACGGACGTGCTGTCACATCGGCTGCGAAGGTAAACGTTTATTTGGCCTTTTATTGTCCACATTTTGTTGGAATTTTTAAATAATTTTTTTGCGAAGCACCTAGGCTTCATTTGTGTGTATTTTCAAGGGCAGGAATTGACCCCCAGGGGCAGTTTCGGCCCTAGCAAAATACAAAAATTTCCTTCTTGACATTTGAAAAATGTCGAGAAACATAATTTTGGAACGCTTGTCTTGTTCTTTTCACAAGCATTTCCCGAGGCTTCAGATGCCAGAAGAGAAAAAAGAACAGAGTAGCGCGTGCTCATACAGTGACAGGAATGCAGTTGCTGTAAACGCCACAAAGACTGTGATTATAGCTACTAACAGCCCTCTCACCACCACCACCACCACCACCACCAACACCAACAACAAAAACAAAACTGTAACCAAGGTTACAAAACCATGCGTAAAAACCGTCACAAATGTCTCTGACGTAAGCACCATTGCTGCTGACGCCATCATCACCACCACCAACAACAACGACAACAACAACAACGACAACAACAACGACAACAACAACAACAACAGCAACAACAAGGACGTAAAGTTATCGGCCGTCAGCAATGACACCATCACCTGTTCAACAAACTCTGCTGCCACTACCACCACCTTTGAACCAGGCAGTACATACACCAACATAAACAAAAATATCCAGAAGAACATGTCCGCCAGCACAACAAAAACAAATTTCGCAAATGCTCTAAAGGAAAAAAGAACAATAGTGACATTCACACAAAAACAAATAAAAGACACAAAATCCCTTCTTACGAAAGAAGGAGATGATGTCAGAATAAACATACCAAAAGATATTATAGAAATGAAAAACAAAAAGTGCATCATTTATAAACTGGTAAACACAAAAACCAGACGTGTAGAAAATGTTAGCACAGATAAAATTGAAGTTTGTCTTAGAAAAATTTGGCCTTATCAGAATCATGTCACCTGGGGAAGAAAATTTGGAACGGTGCAAGTGAGATTTCTGGATGAAAATTTAGCTAAACAATTTTCGACACTCTCTCTCCGCACAGATGACTTGGTAATGATACCGAGTTATCTAGGACAGAGAGTGACCAAAGTTATGATAAAAAATGTGCCATCGGAGGTGGACACCCAATGGCTGATATCGGCCGTGTGCCTGGAAATGGAGGAGGCAAATATTTTGGAGATTATGGTCGGAGAGGAAAAGAACTGGGGAGGTAAAAATCTGGAAATCCTTCTCCACATCACGGAGGAGGCTTCACAGAAAATTCCTCCAAACATTAGATTGGCAGAGGACCACAAGCTGTATGTGGTGGTAGAGGGCAGGCGACCTCGTTGTTACCTATGCAACAGCGAAGCACATCTGAAAAAGGACTGCCCTCTGGCCGCTAAACAAAAACAACAACAACAACAACAACAACAACAGAAGCAACTACCAAATACCCCCAACAGAAAAACCTTACTACCAACACCACCAGCAACACAAAAAACAACAGAAATATCAGCAATAACCACAACAGAAAAGACAACAGAAACTGCAAAAACAGAAGAAGAAAAAGAAAATTCCAAGACTGCCTCTCCCTCCCCCATATCACATACACCACACACAAATAACAAGCAGTCAACATCAATAAAAACAGCAACACAAACATTCACAGAAACACACACAGACGCACAAAATTTGCCGTTACCTCTTTCTGACTCCTCAGATCTCCCATCATCCGATGAAGAGAGTGGGGAGGAGTGGGAAATAGCTACGAAAGGAAAGAGGAAGCGCAGTAAGAAGAAAACAAAACAAAATGCAAACACAAACAAAGCAGGGAGATTCACATCTCCCGAAAATACTACTAACACCAATAGTAATATAAAAAAAACAATGCTAACAGCAATAGACAGTACAAACACAGAGTTGATGAATTACATCAACTCTAAAACAAACATCACAAATAACGATATCAAAACCAACAACCACCCACGTACAACACCGCCAAAACACATTAAAATTATTCATGTAACACCAGCATTACACAACACATTAAAATCCCTCTACCCCAACTCGGTAGGGGGATTCCAGAAATATTCGTGCAAGAAATTATACAATAGCCTCCTTGGTGAAAAATCCAAGGAGGAAACAAAACTTTCTAACGGTAAGTAACACCTTGTTCTTTTGTTTTGTGCTTTAAGGCACACGTATAAATAGAATCATGGTGAAGATTGGTTGTGTGAATGTGCGTGGCTTAGGTTCCCCTTGGAAACAAGGGTACCTCTTAAATGACATCAAGTCACACAATTTGGATATCATAGCCATTAGTGAGACCAGACTCCATGAACCGCGGGCCCTAAAGTCCATGTTTGGCGGACAGTTTAACATTTATTTTTCTCCCTGTCTGCCGAGGATGGGCGGTAGTGGCACGGCGGTTCTTTTTCGCAAGAGTCTGGATCTCCAAGTAAAGACGATATTTACGGACCCGGAGGGTAGACTGGTTGTCCTAGATGTGGACGGCAGCGATGGAGGCGCTTTTCGGTTGCTGGCAGTTTATGTGCCTCCTTTAACAGGTCGGTCAGACTTCTTTCGACGTCTAGAAGTATTCCTGGGAACGTCTCGTCCCTTACTTTTAGTGGGGGATTGGAATGCTACCTTGGACACGCATCTAGACTACGTGGGGAGTGACAAAACTAGAAGGGGATGCAAAGGCCTCATAGACCTGCTCAGACGCTTCCAGTTGTCTGACAGGTACCGACTCGACCACCCAAATGTGCCAACGTGGACTTGGAGCAACCGCATTGGGTCGTCGAGATCGTATCTAGATAGGATAGTGTGTAGGACAAGAGATAGAGATAGTTTAGGATGTCCACAGTTCCACATAGTCAGCTACACGGATCACAAACTTGTGACGTGTACGCTAGACTTAGATAAGGCACATAGGCAGGGTCCCGGTTACTGGAAACTAAACGCGTCTTTCCCGTCGAGACAGGTTTTCAGAGACCGGATTAGCACGTTAGTAAAGACGGCTTTGACGGGAGCCATCGTCAACAACAAATGGTGGTTTGCCCTCAAGAGAGCAGTAAGGGCGGAAGCAATAAGGTATAGCAGGTCACTAGCTGTAGAGAGGAACAGAGTAGAGGGGGAGCTAGTGATAAAGTTAGAAGAGGCATTGCGAAGTGGCATCGCATCCGACGTTTTAGCGGCGAGGTTGGCCCTCGACCAACACTTCAATGCTAAACACGAAGGGTGTGCTGTCAGGGCAAGGATGCGTGCTCTGAGGAATGAAGGTGTTGGAGCCGCACGAGAGGCCCGGGTGGCGGAGGCGCAGCGGGGTAACAGAGCCACCATCCGGTCTCTGGTAGACGAACAGGGGCGCGAATTGCTCGAGCCGAGCAAGATGTGCGAGGCGTTTCAGCCGCATTTTGCCCGACTGTTCGGGAGGAGTGGCGAGCGAGAAGGCAGGGTGGACTTTAGTGCCTACCTGCACAGCTTGCCACGACTCTCGGCAAGAGAGGCGGAGTGCTGCGAAGGGGTCATCACGGCGGAGGAGGTGAGGGACGCGATGGCGGGTTGCTCGACGGACAAATCTCCGGGTTTGGATGGTCTGCCCTACGAGCTTTACATCTGTATGCCAGACTTGTTTGGAGAAGTCTTGGCGGCCGTGTACTGCAACTGGCAGCAGAACGGGAGCATTCCCGGTTTTGTGAGCCGAGGAGCGGTAACGCTGCTGAAGAAAGATCCAAACAAGGGGGACGCCATAGATAACTTTAGGCCCATCACTCTGCTCAATGCAGACATGAAAATTTTGGCCAAGGTGTTAGCCAAGCGGTTGGCGCTTGTCATCGAGAAACTGGTCGGCACGGAGCAGACGTGCGCCGTGCCGGGCCGGAGCATCCATGACAACCTCCATCTGATGCGCTACATCATAGAGAGGGTAGTTAAGGAACCTGGCATGGGTGGGGCCCTGATCAATTTGGATCAATCCAAAGCTTTCGATGGGGTAGACCATCGATACTTGGAGGCCGTCCTCGAAGCGGCCGGCTTCGGTCCCGTTTTCCGCAGCTGGATGGCTGCCTTGTACACAGGCATCCGTTCGGTTGTTCGCGTCAATGGACGTCTATCGGGACCCTTCGACATTGCACGTTCGGTTCGTCAGGGATGCCCCCTGTCGCCGCTCCTGTACGTATTGACTCTCGAGCCACTACTGAGGAAGCTGGCGACGCTGAGGGGCATCCCGCGAGAACTGGGGTGCGGGACGAGCGTGTCGGCATACGCGGACGACGTCACCGTCATAGCGTCTAGCCACGAGCACATCGAGCTTGTCGGCGAGACGCTGAAAGACTACGAAGCGGTGACGGGAGCGAAAATCAACCGGGATAAGTCGGTGGGTTTGCTGCTCGGCACCTGGAGAAGCAAGCCCATACCGTCCGGTAGCGCCTCAGTAGTGGGACGCTGGACTGACGGTCCGGTCAAGTTGCTCGGAGTCTGGTTCGGTCCGGACCTGCAAACGGAGAAGAACTGGGACGAGATAACGAGTAGGGTGGCCACTCTCTGCCGGCAATGGTCCGAGAGGAAGCTGTCCCTAAAAGGTCGGGCGGAGTTGGCGAACGCGTACATCGCGTCCGTCATCGAAAACCGCCTGACCGTCGTGCCTTGTCCCGATCGCGCCATCACCGAAATGGAGCACATCCTCTTCCGCTTTTTGTGGAAAGGAAGCGTTCCGATGGTGAGGCGATCCGTTTGTTGCCAACACCCGCTGAAAGGAGGGCTGGGCATGCCGTGGTTGATGATGCGCAGACATGCGCTGAGACTGCGACATCTCCGGCTCTACGTAGACGACGGTGAGCAGGTGTGGTCGCCGTTTGTGCGACGCGCTTTCCCGCAGCTCGTCTCCATGACCGAGCTGCAGTCGTGGATCAAAAAGAGGCCGAGGAATGGCGAATGGCACCGTGAGTGTCGCGTTGCTCTGCAACAACTTTGCCGTCCCGGGTCGACCTTGAGCGGCTGCATCACAACGAAGTCATTCTATAGGGGATTAGTGGAGGGCAGGTACGACGACGATCTCGGGGCGAACCTGGGCGTCGACGAGGAATACCTGACCTGCCTGTTCAGGACGACTTTCGGGCCGGGACCTATGGACAACTTCCAGAGATCCCTGGCCTGGCAGTGTTACCGAGAGGCGCTACCCGTTCGGGATAAGCTCTATAGACACGGCTCGCGAAATGCGGGGCCGACCTGCCCGAGATGCGGTCAGAGCGATGAAACCGTACTGCACGCACTCGTGCAGTGTCCAACCATTTCGGAGCTGTGGGCTTATGTCGAACGACTGCTGTCGCGTGTGGGACGAGTCGGTTTATCAACCGAGTCTATCGTCAATATCGTCACGCCTCCTTCCTTTAAACGGGAAGGAAGAGCTGTATTTATCGTACTTGTGGCTATGGCCAAAGAATGCATCTGGTGGACGCGTCTGAAAGGATTAGAGACAAATACTTTCCTCTCTGGTCAATCTCATCAACTTTTTCAAGTATCACTTGAAAAGGAAGGTGAGAGTAGAGAGGCAAGTGTTGTCTAGCAAATGTTTCGAAAAAAGATGGATACATGTAGCAAGAATGGCACGTATAAATGACGAAGCCACCTTGACCATGATTCTATAAAACGTTTTAGAATTTTGTAAACAGAGAGTTACTTACGTTTCTTGCTTAAATAAAAGAAATTTTATTTAACAAACTGTGACACTAAAGACCGAGGTTACCGTGGTCTTTTCGTAGGTTTTTCTTTCTACGGATAACCTCCCCATTTATTGGGATTTTTTTGTATTATTTCGTATTTTTTGTAAATACCCCAAACGTTTTGCGATGTTTTTTTTTCATCGTTGTCCCCACTTTTGTTGTTTTTTTTCTGCTTTGTTTTCGACCCCCTCGAAAAGAAAAACTCTACATTTGTATTTTGTCCACTCTGTGTTGAGCCCTGTGTGGCTAATAAAGAAACCTATCTATCTATCTTGACGGACGTGCTGTCACATCGGCTGCAAAGGTAAATGTTTATTTGACCTTTTATTGCCCACATTTTGTTGGAATTTTTGTATATAAGGTGTGTGAAGCACCCAACTTTTTTTTTATTGTGCTTTCAAGGTAGGAATTGGCCCTTAGGGGCAGTTTCAACCTTTTTAGAATTATATATTTTCTTCTCGACATTGAAAAATGTCGAGAAACATAGTCATAGAACGCTGGACAGAAACTTTGATGAACGAACATTTTCCTAGACTTGAGACGCTAGGAGAACAAAAAAATAAATCATGCACACGCACACTGTTATATGGACTGTTAGATATGTAATTCGTCTGACGTTCCGTGTGTCATGTGGTTCGTCTGAGTTCATTGTTTCATTGTTGTTGTCTTGTGGGACTGTCGTAGTAAAATGTCATTGATATATATATGGCGGACATGACTTTTGTTTATTCATAACGAACATTGGGTGAGTGCGTTCTTTGTATGTAATTGAACAATAAATGTAATAATTAAATTGTATAACTCGTTATGTTATCTCTGCGAGTCAGTCCGAGGGAAACATAACACACACACACACCAAAACAACAACAGACATCGAAAAAAAGAATGAAGCAACAGATTCTAAAGTCAAAGCTGTCAACGTCATGGATACTGTTAACAGCCCTGTCACCACCACCAACACCAACAACAAAAACAAAACTGTAACCAAGGTTACAAAACCATGCGTAAAAACCGTCACAAATGTCTCTGACGTAAGCACCTTTGCTGCTGACGCCATCATCACCACCACCACCAACAACAACGACAACAACAACAACAACAGCAGCAGCAGCAGCAGCAACAGTTCAACTCAACCTTTGCTCTCATCACCAGCAGCAAGCGAAAGAGAGGAAGGAAAAATGAATAAAAGCCACAACACCACTGACACAAACACAAATACCACATCTGCCACCAATACCAGTGCCAGCACCAGCAACAACAATAACAACAATAACACAAACAAAAACTTTGCTGAAGCTTTGAAGCAAAGTGAAACTGTTGTGTCCTACACAACAAAAGAAATAATAGAGATGAGAAAATTAATCACCAAAGAAAGCGGTGAAATACACTTAAACATACCACAACACATATTAGAGGAGACAAGTAGAAAAACAATAATATATAAAATAATAAACACTAAAAATAGAAGGCCGGAACAGGCCAGTATAGACAAAATTCATAAATGTTTGCTATCAATTTGGGATAAAAAATCATACATTACTTGGTATAGATTTGCACACGTACAGGTTATTTTTCGAAATGAAGAGTTGGCGAAGAGGTATTCAACGCTAACTCTTCACACACCAGAAATAATGATGTTACCCAGTTACCTTGGCCAAAAGGTAACAAAGGTAACAATAAAACACGCACCTCCAACAATCGACACACTATGGTTGATATCGGCCATATGTGTTGATATGGACAACATAAACATACTGAAAATAAACGTTGGAGAAAGCAATTGGACGGGAAAAAACATACAAATCTTGTTTCACTCAAACGAACAAGAAATCAAAAAAATCCCACCATACATCCGTTTGGCAGGAAGCCAAAAGTTACATATAGTGGTAGAGGGCAGGCGGCCTCGCTGTTACCTATGCAACAACGAGGCACATCTGAAAAAGGACTGCCCTCTGGCCGCTAAACAAAAACAACAACAACAACAACAACAACAACAACAACAACAACAGATGCAACTACCAAATACCCCCAACAGAAAAACTTTACTACCAACACTACCAGCAACACAAAAAACAACAACATAAATATCAGCAATAACCACAACAGAAAAGACAACAGAAACTGCAAAAACAGAAGAGAAAAAAAAAGAAAATTCCAAGACTGCCTCTCCCTCCCCCATATCACATACACCAGACACAAATAACAAGCAGCCAACACCAACAAAAACAGCAACACAAACACTCACAGAAACACACACAGACGCACAAAATTTGCCGTTACCTCTTTCTGACTCCTCCGAACTCTCATCGGATGAAGAAAATGGGGAGGAGTGGCAAATAGCTACGAAAGGAAGGAGGAAGCACAGTAAGAAGACAACAAAACAAAAAGCAAACACAAACAAAGCAGGGAGATTCACATCTCCCGAAAATACTACTAACACCAATAGTAATATACAAAAAACAATGCTAACAGCAATAGACAGTACAAACACAGAGTTAATGAATTACATCAACTCTAAAACAAACATCACAAACAACGACATCAAAACAAACAACCACCCACTTACAACACCGCCAAAACACATACAGATATACCATACCACACCAGCATTGCACCACAAAATAAAATCCCTCTACCCTAATGCGGTAGGGGGATGCAAAAAATATTTATGTAAAAAATTATATAATAGCCTCCTTGGTGAAACACCCAAGTAGGAGACAAAACTTGCATACAGTAAGTAGCTCTCTTTTCGTTTCCTTTTGTGCTTTAAAGCACATATTTAAATAAGAATCATGGTGAAGATTGGTTGTGTGAATGTGCGTGGCATGGGGTCCCCTTGGAAACAAGGGTACCTCTTAAATGACATCAAGTCACACAATTTGGATATCATAGCCATTAGTGAGACCAGACTCCATGAACCGCGGGCCCTAAAGTCCATGTTTGGCGGACAGTTTAACATTTATTTTTCTCCCTGTCTGCAGAGGATGGGCGGTAGTGGCACGGCGGTTCTTGGGAATTTTCTGTATTATTTCGTATTTTTTGTAAATACCTCAAACGTTTTGCGATGTTTTTTTTTTCATCGTTGTCCCCACTTTTTTTTTTCTGCTTTGTTTTCGCCCCCCTCGAAAAGAAAAAAAACTCTACATTTGTATTTTGTTCCCTCTATGTTGAGCCCTGTGTGGCTAATAAAGAAACATATCTATCTATCTATCTATTTATCTATCTATCTATCTATCTATCTATCTATCTATCTATCTATCTATCTATCTATCTATCTATCTATACAGTTATATTCCCCATTCAAACTGTGCCTTCAACGTATTTTGATCTAATCCTCTAGGTGTTTACATGGACCTTCAAACGGCAATGTAAAATTCAGAAAAATTTATATAATATGCCTTTTATAGTATAGATAATTGGCCTGAAGAGTAGCCTGCGCTGTACACCTAGCTTGGATAATTACTACTTCCGAGATTCTGCTCGCTCTGAAACATATGTATTTTATCTAGGCTATTCCTTTTATTTTATCTAGGCTATTCCTTAATTTAGGGGTTTTTATTCGCTTACCCGACAACCCCACTTGTCACTGTGAACTGTAAATTAATTTTCTTCAGCTTATCGTACTTTGATACGGGAAAAATACACGACCTTCCACAACAATAAACCACTATTGTTCTTGAAAGTTGCTTTTTATATTTTCTACGGATTGCTTGAATCTCACGTATTTCATACACCTTGATCATTGGATCTTACCCTCTGTCTGTCTCTGTCTATCTGTCTGTCTGTCTCTGTCTATCTGTCTGTCTGTCTCTGTCTATCTGTCTGTCTGTCTCTGTCTATCTGTCTGTCTGTCTGTCTCTCTCTCTCTCTCAACACACACATACATACACACACACACACACATATATATGTATGTGTGTATACTATCGGGACCCAAGGAAATTCTACGGAAAGAGAAAATATTAAGAGAAGCTATTTATATAAGCCTAATTGTTAAATGAGCAATAAATGATGCAAAAATTTACAATAACAATCTATACAATACTTCGTTAGTATTCATGTCTATTCAAACCGCAGAGCAATATATAATTGCATATCCCTTATTAGGCAATATTTGATCACAATTACGTTACAGTATATGCAATTAATATCTACAGAACGATACAAAGAATATACACAATGATTTTATTTACCTTAGTTTCAATTCCATTGCAAATTTTAAAAAAGTACATCCATAGCTATTTTGTTAAGTTATTTTACTTCCAGTCACAATAATATATTATGGGATTTTAAAATTTTCCTCTCCTAAATATTCTCTATCCTTCTGTTTTTTCCTCTCTCTCTTTCTCTCTTTTAGCTCTTATTTCATCTAACTTTGTAACCATGTACTTTCCCTCAGCGTGTCGTTAACATCTCCCTCTTTCGCTTTTTCTTCACTTTTCATTTCCAGTAACTACTTGAGTGACAGCGTAATGCATCAGCTAACTATCTGGTATCTCACTCACTGCCCTTTCCGTTCTTTCACCCTCACCCACCCTCTTCTCTCTCTCTCTCCCTCTCCCTCCCTCTCCGGTACTCTCATTCCATCTCTCACTCACTCCAAGTCCTCCTCTCTCTAAAACACTAAAGCGTAACGTGTCATTCAGCAACATAATTCGTCACCTGTGCTTGAAACTAATGCGACCAACCAAACCACCCCTTCCATTACAATTTCCCACGCTGAAGTACACATGCTCTCGTACCATCTTTCTTTCTCTCTCTCTTTTCTCCACGCCTTTTTTAAAAGGCTTTCTTTTTTTCTTTCTTTTCACTACATGTGCCCGCGTATTTTATTTACTCAGGTACGGGACACCCGCCTATCCACCACCACCACCACCACCATTATTAAAGTCGTGAAGTTGAATCACAAGTGTCGGACCGTCGGCGATTAAACCGGCAACGCCACAGAGCTAGCTATGTGAAAAGGATGTTTTTCTTGCTATTTTCTCACCCCGCAGAAGAAAAAGTAAGACTTGTCTAAGGGCGAATGAACTCGGATGAGATAAAGATGTGGTCCATCTGATACAGAAACGCCTCTTGGGATAATCGAAGAACCCCACTGTCCGAGATTTCCCTGAAACTCCAAGAGCAAGTTCCATCTCCAATTCCTTCTCCCCAACTCACAAGTCTACACCTAGATTGGTACCATCCACTCTGGCCATTTTCACAACTTTCACCCAACCAATTACCAAAGCTTATAATGTGCAGAAAGAGACCCTGTGATACATCTGACAACAGGCTGCTGTCTGCTCTCACAGAATCAACCAAAGCAAACAAGACTGAGAGCTCAGAGAAGTAAAACAACAACAATAATAATAGTCCTGACGCAGTACCAGGCACTGGCTGTCATGGCTTCTGATCTTAACTGACTGGAGGTGTTATGTATATGTTTTGTCTTGGTATAAAAGATGGGCTACAGTAAATATTCTGCTCAATACCACAGATTTACTTGTCAGTTGTTTGACCATAACAAGTTGAGCATGTCCCTTAGTGGCTGACATTTTGTGCATCTCTGAGCACGAGCAGAAGTAGTGAGGAAGCATCATAGCCATGTGTCGAGAGAAATTCTTTGGGGTTTCAATAATTCACTTCTGGAAACATATGTGTTTCGTTCAACATCCTTAAACAAACCTTATTCAGGGACCTTGTGAGCGGGATGAGCTACTCGACCTGAAAAAATTCTACCTGGGCCCCCACCTGCAAGGCCATGTGCTGTTTATCTGGATATGAAATCACCATGTCGTGCTCATATGGTTGTGATGCATATGCCTAGTGTACCCTATCAAACGGGTAGTCCTGATGGGTATATTGGGCTTCGTATATTTCAATCCAGTGTCAATTTGATGGCATGCACTGCTCTCTCACTCAGTAATAATAATAATAATAATAATAATAATAATAATAATAATAATAATAATAATAATGATAATAATGATAATAACAATAATAATAACAATAGGAATCCTGCCGCATGAACAGAAGGGGTGCAAGCGTAAGTGCACAAGTACCAAGAATCAACTCCTGGTAGACAAAACTGTACTTAGAGACTGCAAGAGAAGGAAAACTAACTTAGCCATGTCATCGATCGATTATCGTAAGGCGTACGATATGATGCCACATTCTTCGATTATAGATTGTATGAACCTATTTAGTATTGCATCGAATGTTGAGCGATTTCTTGGGAAAAAGTATGGCCAAGTGGAGGACGAAACTGACAGCATATGGAAGAAATTTAGGGACAATAGAAACACTTTATACCAACAAAAACGCTGGAGGGATGTATTCAAACTATGATACAGCAACACCATCTCTAGAGACAACACTACCAATACTATCAACACGCCACCATCACCAACACCAACACCACCACCGACCCTCTCACCACCGCTGCCACGACGACGACGATGATTACAACAACGACGACGCCGAAGACGACGACGACGACCACCACCACCACCGCCGCCGCCAACACCACCACCTTCCACCACCACAGACTCCATGAGCACTATAAATACAACTACAATATAATGCCTACACGCACAAACAAGAACATCATTCGCTAAGAAACAAACTGCACGGCCATAGATACAAATTACAAAGACCTAATAAATCATATACATCAACACAGAGACATTACAAGCCTTCATTTAATCACGCCAGCAAATAACACAGCGAGGACTAAACAGATCCTAAAATCAACATAAGAAAATTATAGCAAACTAAAAACAAAACCCCGATCGAGAAGTTTTCCGCAGGACATTAAACAAAAGAATTTACAAAACTTTAAAAGTAGAAACATCCAAAATTAGTTAGAAGGGCGGATCGTCTGTTTTTCACATGAATAAGATAAGTGGTCCCTCTTATTTTCGTCTTTGATCCATTGTCTTACTTAGAATATTATGAATATGATGTAGGTTCACCTCAGAAGCAGGTTAGTAGTCTTAGATATAGTGTCCATCAGTGAGACCACAATTTCCCATGTGCGATCCTTCGTGCCCAGCTTAGACGAAATGTACGCATCTCCAAGTCGACCGAGATCGGGAGGCCGAGTCGTTGTTTCAGAAAGGTCTGGATCTCACAATATGAATAATCTTCCTGGATCCAGAGGTTAAGTCGGTTGTTCTGAATGTGATTAATAGCAAAGACTATACCTCTCGACTAGTTCATATCTATGCCCCAATAAGGGTAGTGGGAAGGGTGTAGATTTTCTTAAGCGTTTAAAGTGCGCCTTGAGAACGTCTCTCTATTTAGTACTAGTGGTTCATTGGAACAGCATTTTGGATGCTAGATGGGACTTAGTGATGGTTAGCTGATAAGAGAAGGGATTGCAAAAGTCTCATAAATCTATTGAGATGTTTCCATTTGTTTGACAGTTACTGACTGAATTTTATGACTGTACTAATGTGGCTTGGACAAAATGTGTTAGATCATCCAAATGGTATCTAGATAGAGTATTCTGTAGGCCAGTAGATATGTATAGCATAGGTTGATCGCAATCTATCATCATCACATAAACAGACTACAACCGAGATAAGTTTGATAAGCAAAGACACGGTTACTGGAATCCGGAAACGTCATTACTGGCGCGCAAAGCTTGTAGGGACTAGATTAAAATAGTTAAGCAGATGTTGATAAGAGAAATGGCCAACAACAAAAATTGCTTCACCTATAAAAAAGCAATTAGAAAAGAATTGATATTGTTTAGTAAAGGACTAGCGATAAAGAAAACTAGATTAAAGAGATCTGGTAAGAAATTTATAACAGGTGTTTTGGAAAGGCAGCACAACCGACGTATTTGCGGTGAGATTGGCCCCCAACTAATTCTTTAACAGGGAGCATGAAGGTTCCCCTGTCAGAACTAAGGTGAGTGCCCTGAGACACGAAGTAACGAAGGCTGTTCGATGGGCCCGAGTAGAAGAGGTGCAACTCCTAAAAGTTACGATCGTGTGATATGTTATAAATCATTGTTATAATTACTTGAATGATAGTACTTATTTGATCGCATCACCCTTGACTTAAACTTTTAGCCTTTTTACATCGATAAAATAAGAACCAATAATGTATTGCGGTATTAATCGATCGACTATTCCGCCTCCCTTAAAATGTGTCAAAGTAAAAATCCGTTATTGTGGCTGTGATTATTATAATTATTGCATTTTTTTTTTATTAGTTGACAGCATTATCGTTCAGATCTTGTTTCTAAAAGTCACCTATTTTGAACTCCTAGTTCAAGTCTTCTCACTTGTGTTATTAATATTGGATAATGTATCAACGCACGAGAGTTGTTGATATATTACAGTTGTTGCCTGGCATCTGTTTTCTTTCTCCGACTGAAAAGGGAAATTTCATTCAATTCAAAAAAAATTTTAATTTTTTTACTTTATTTTATTATTTTTTTTTTTTACGTATGGCATTCAGTATATCCTTTTCCCCTGAAAGTCTATATATTCAATAAATGATATTCCATTTTTTAAAAACTCTTTTCTTCTGCTACAGTACCAAAATTGGCATAAAGAATTTTTTCATGAGATATTTTCAGATAATTATTTTTGTTAAAATATAAAAAAGAGAATGGGTTGAAAAATCGTAAAACAATAGTGTAATTAAACGATTTGCTTACCTTATTTCACCACTTTTTGTTACATAGGATCCCTTATAAAGGCCTTTCAAGTCAGGGGCTATTTTACCCCAAAAATTACCGATGCTTATTACATAATCTTTTCCTTCTTTTAAGTTCTGATTCAAATCCAAGACTTGATATTTATTGTCTTTGACGTAGAACTGTTTACCGATGGGAACAGTGTCGGAAATATTTCCATTTAGGTGAACAGAAACAGCTTTTTTGTCAACATCGAGTTCTTTTGTGTGGAATATTACATAGTGTGTCGGCTGATCGACATGAATTGTGATATTTACTTTACCAGTGAATATAAACGCATCCATATCAACCTTTAATTCAAGGGAGTAGTGAGAAGGGATCAAGCTTCTCGGTAAACGTAGTCTGTTCCATAATTTATTTCCTCCTTTGTGGCCTGACTCATTCTTGCCTGATTCATTCTCGCCAAATTTTCCGGCTATCGTATTTTCCTGACTATTCTTATTGTCTCTGTTAATAGAAGCATTCTGTTGAGAATTTTGGCAATCGCAGCGCGTGTTTCTTCCAACGAAAGCAGCTATAAGAGCAATGAAAATAGTTGTCAGTAGGATCAGGAATAGAAACAAACCGACCTGTAGCCTAGTGACGTAACATCCAGCACCCGCCTGATTACCTCGTTCCGGCTGAATGCTCACCATTGTGTTGTGAGTTTTGACCAAACCATCATTTGGAGGATTTGTTACGTTGCCAGTTTGGCTTGGCTGGATTCCATTCAATTCACCACCAGCTGTCATATCCATATTTTCTTTCATTGCTTTTCACAAGGAGCGTTTAGACCCTATTGATGAAAAGAAAAGAATAATGAGATAAAATAATAGCTGAATTCACAAGATTTGTTTAAACCCTATAACGGCAAACAAAAGAAAAATAAAATAACTTTAAATTGTCTAAAAATCCAATATTAAAACGATAAAGTACACACACGCACGCACACACACATACGAGCACACGAGCACACCGGTGAACATTTATATGTGTCCATATTGACTTGTAATCGAGTTGCATTACCTAGGGCTAAAAATAATGGTGATTTACATGAATGTATATCTGTGTGAGTAAATTAATATGTGTGTATGTGCGCGTGTGATCATACATGAACAAAGCCACATACACACTCATGAAAAAAGCGTATGTATGTGTATGACATTCAAATTTTGGCACAAGAAAAGCAATTTCAGGGGAGGAGTAAATCAATCAGATCGACCCCAGTAATCAAATGGTACTTATTTTATCGACCCCGAAAGCCTGGGCTTCACATCAATCCTACGACCAGACCTTCCTCCCGAGAAAGTCGGCTATCCAGACATCTCATCCTGCTAATATCTTTCCTGTTGCTGTTGATTTTCAATGGTTAAAAAAGAACATTAACGACATCAATATCAAAGTTTCGGAGGGTATGCTAAGGTCATGGGGACTATTCCTTTTCTCCAGACCCAACAAGTCAAAATAAAAAAAATACAATGCGTTCAGTATCAACGTAAAATACAGATATACACAAAATGTTCACATGAATATAAACATTTCTTCAGACGACAAAATCTTTTTGTGTTGTTGTCTTTCAATTGTTCTTTTTTTACTTTTTGAGCTCTTTTTAAATAAATTCCGATATGAGCACAACATACAAAGCAGACGCACTTATAAATACAGACAGCCACGCTTGTACACACACATGACAATCTGTAAATCCCCAAGCTAAAGTAGTGTTGTCTGGCTTTGTTCAATTTGCATATGTTTGTGTCCAAAGCTAGAAATGACGAATATGTAATTCTGAACAATATATGACAAACATTTATCAGAATTCTTTGTTCTTAAGCAGGGCAATTGGAATAAAAGATATTAATAATTGGCTTCTCAGCTTGCGTAAAACAGTGGTATTTGTAAAATCTTTGTGACCAAGAAACTGGATAGGTTACAGATAAATTCACTTCATCCAATATCTTTCTTCCGGGAAGTGAACAGACGTGCCTCAAGAGAAAAGAGTACACTTGAGTGCAAAGAATTGCCTTCTCGTTACTACCGTGCTTCTTGCGACAGGGAGTGAAAGAGCCTCAAGCTTCAAGTTCAAACATCACCAAAGTTAATTAAATTCATAGTCGTTTACACATTAAAATTAACAATAATCATAGAAACATAAGAAAAAAAATTATACGACGGCCACATCCCTGAAATCAGTTATGATCTTATACCATGAACCATTATCTATCCTTGGCAATTCTAATGTCAGATTTGTTGCCTTCCTAATGGCTAATTAAGCTATGAAAATGGTCACAGTCTGCAAGAGCGAAGCGTTTTCTGTATGGCTGGTACATTCTTCAAGAGCATATCTCAAACAGACTTCCTTCGCGCCATCTATAGTCATTTTGATCTACGTCTTTACAAGATGCAACAGATTAAACATTGTAAAACTTATTGCATCTTTCTGACTGCTATACTAGGCATTACTCCCTCGACTATTGTGAGATAAAAATTCCGAAATCAAAGGTGAGCTAACCATCAACACGAGTAAGACTGGTTAATTAAATTCATTATACTGGTTCACAAGGCAGCGAACTGGCAGGGTCGAAAGAGCGAGCTAGCACGTTCTCAACCCTCGAACTAGCAGGGTCATCGAGATGAGCGCTTTGCTATATTTAACCGACTCTGTTCGTTCTGAATCCTATCCGGCTAAGGTCAGCTTTGCCTTTCACCTTTCAGGATCGATTAAATAAAGTATCGACCACATCCCTTCCACAAAACTGCCCACTTCGTGCTTAAATTAGAAGCTATACTACTTCTAAATTTTAGTTATCTCAGAGGAATGAAAGCTGTGTTCAAAGACAACCTCTATTGAAGAAGGCACAATGAGCCTTGTAACTGACACCGTCATATTATAATAGGGTTTTTGTTTTTACTATAAAAGCGACCACAATATAAGAACTCCTTCGAGAGAAGGAGGGGCCTCGATGCGGCCACTCGATCTGCATCAAATATGAAACAAATTCTCCATCAAATTGGACCCTACCTCTAAAATAAGCGAAGGAGAAGGGTAACGTCGTCCTACATAATCCTGGGAAAACAGATGGTCACAGCCTTCTATTATATTTCTGATCTATCCTATTTGACGTAAAGTTAAAGAAATCATCCTTAGATAATGTAGTAGCATGTACATTGAGTGAACAAAAACAGACAAGATGGTTAGAGGTTGAATTATCACTGCTGGCCTGAGGCTAGA
>NC_142930.1:137961820-137974320 GCF_046866305.1 Octopus bimaculoides
ATGATGATGATGACGATGATGATGATGATGATGATGATGATGATGATAATGATAATAATAATAATAATAATGATAATAATAATTATTATTATTATTATAACAATACAAAGGAAAGACAAACAGCAACATAAGAAATACAGAAACCAGAGAAGAACTTGAAGCCCAAAATAAAAGCGCTACCAATAAGGAAGGGACAATTGGCATCAGCATCTTAAGTGATTCAAGTGAGGAAGATCAGAAGATTTTAGGAAGTAATGAGTAAAGAAGTAAAAAAAAGATTGCCAGCATTAAAAGGTACCAACAGAAGGAAGCTGCTAGAAATGACTAGGAATGTAGGATAGCTACTAAAAGTATAGGAGGCACTAACTTATTTGTCTATGCAGGGGGGGGGGGGGTAGTAGTCACTAGAAGATTAGATATCTCACAGGGAAAGATTTAAAAAGAACAAATGTGGAAAAGGAGACTACAAAATTAAGTGAAGACTTTAAGACAAGGTCTGAGAAGAATAGAAGCCTGGAAACTGAATAAGTTAGGAAACACAAGATTCAAATCTTCCCTTGAGAAAAGATATTTAGAAAAGAATAGATTAGTATCGACAGAATAAATTATTTGAGACAGACTAGAAGAGATTTTATAACCAAATAAATAGTGGAGAACGAAGTCCTGATGATAAGAAACCTAATGCAGAAGAAGCTAAAACGTTCTGGAGTAATATTTGGGATAAGCCAGTCAATCATAATGGAGATGCAATATGGTTAAAGAAAGTGAGGGAAGAAGTAGTGAGTGAGAAGCCAGATGTGAGTGAGAAGCCAGATGTAAGACTAATTAGTGCTTTAATGAGTAAAGTTTTAGGGAAAATGTCAGATTGGAAGGGCCCAGGACTAGATTTAGTTCAAGAGCACTGGATAAAGAAATTCAGTAGTTTACATGGGATGCTGAGGGAACAACATCAGGATTGCCTTAACGAAGGAATAATACCAGATTGAATGGCTAGAGGGAGGACAATACTCATGAAAGATAAGAGCAGGGGTAAATCAGCTAGCAACTATAGACCAATCAATTGCTTACCATTAGTATGGAAGCTGTTAATAGGAATGCTTTTAGAAAGCATTTATGAACACCTTGACAACCAGAATTAACTGCCAGAAGAACAGAAAGGTTGCAGGAAGAAGGCTAGAGAAACGCATGATCTATTATACATAGACAAAGCAGTTCCAAATGAAGTAAAAGCTTGAAAGAAAATCTAACAATGAGCATACTAAGTTTTAACGTTCTAGTTCACTCCCGCTGTTTACAGTAGTGCTTGAAAAGAAGGTGTGTAGCCTGTGATCGTCGCATTGACCATGACAGAGAAAGTTGTCATGGCGACACCTGCTCAGAAGTCTACGCAAAGTTGCAGAAAGTTTATGCTCAGGAGTATATGAGCCGCACACAAGTGGTTCAGACATTTCCAAGATAGCCGAAAAAATGTTTATAATGATGAACGTTCTGGGAGACCCACAGTCAGCAGAACTGAGAAAAACTTTGCAGATATGCGTGCAGCTGTGAAGGGAAATCGTCGAATCAACACCCATGAGTAATCAGAGCATGTGCAGATTAGTTACGATTCAGTTCAGTCCATTATCACTGAAGATTTGGGTATGAGATGCGAGTCTGCCAAGTTTGTGCCCAAACTGCTTTCAACTGACCAACAGGACACTCGGGTTTCAGTTGCACAAAATCTCTTTGATTGTGTCGAGAACAACGAAAATTTAAAAAGAACTTTGCGTGGACCTCTGATCAGGTATTGCTAAGCGCATGGCAAAATTTGATGCGTATTTATGCTCAACTTTCTCTGTCATGGTCAATGCGACGATCACACGCTACACACCTTCCTTCGGAACACAGCTGTAAACAGCAGAAGTGAGCTAGAACGTTAAAACTACAAAACGCAAAATCACAATTATAATTCCTCAGCAGGACGCAGATCCCCAATGACTATGCGGGGAAAACTCAGAAAAACACAGTGTTATGTTGACCATTTTGGAAAGCGCCCTCCTCATTCAAATTTCCTCTCATCTGAAAACGCACACTTAGAGCTGATCCATTCATTGGAACCATGCTAACATCTCTCATCCACTTCTCAATGAATTTCCTGGCAGGCGACATTCGCAGCTTCGTCTTCACTTTTCATTTCAAGTGAAATCTTAAACAGCTGATGAAATTTAGAGCAAAGATAAAGTGTATCTTAACGCCTTTCAGTCTCTCATACCATACGTCCTCTTCCGCCAAGGTCACAAGACAGTATCTTGTCCTGCCCGACCAAAGATAGGCGGCAGGGGATCTTCACAGGGGACTCAGTAGGTAGACAGATTCGTCCTACACATGACAGCATCTGCTCAACGTAAACCCATAAGTCGGCAATCCTCGGGTGCTGGAGGATTGAGTGCAAAAAGGTTTCGTCGCTCTTTGTGTTTCTCGGATAGGCCTTGCTATCGGCACGACTATACTTTATCTCGAACCAGCAATTTCCCCGGTAACATTCACTGGTCAGCAATTTCTAAAAATTATCCAGGGGCCCCAGTCCTAAAGTTCAACTTGTTGATTTTTATTGACGCTCAGTGTTTCTCTAAAACTTTCATCGCATTTGCTCCGATCTAATTTTCTATAGAAAACCCATTTGGTTGAGGGCTGTGAGTACCGGATGACACTTTATGTGCCAGGATCCCCATCTCGGTCTACGCTAACCCAGGACTACAGCTCTGTCAAAGGCACGAGATGAAAGCTAGGAAAAAACGTGTTCGACAAATGATGTCCTCATCTGTTCACAGTCAAGGAAAAGCTGGAGATGTTGCTGCCTCGGTGCTTGTCTACGCATTATTAACCAAAGCATGCCCGGTTTTCTCAGCAGGTATTGACAGCAAACGGGGCATCTAACAGATGGAATGCATTCTTTCTACAGAAAGCGAAAACGAAAACTTTCCAGTCTATCCTGTAATTTCAGGACAAGGAAATAATCGACCTGTAATTTCAGGACAGGGAAATAATCGATACCATCGACCCCAGGTACTTCATTTTATTGACCAGGAAAAATGAAAAGCAAAGAGTTTACCTGCTGACTTCGGTGGTAAATTCATAATTTAAAGAGCCAAAAGAAATACTGGAAAGCACTTTTTCTAACCCTCTAACGATTTGTCCAGCTCACCGACATTTTACATCGGTTTCTAATTTAGGATCAAGTCAGTAATCTTGAGGGGAAAGGTTTAGCAAATTATATCGACCCCAATACTTGACTCATACTTTATTTTATCGACCACGGTGGGATGGAAGTTGACATCGGTGGGTTTTAAACTCAGAATGTAAAGAAGTGGTACAAATACTGCAAAGAATTTTTACCGAGGTGAGGCCCTAAGAGTAAATTGGCACGAGAACTGGCGCTTACGATAAACGATGAATAGCACAGTCACAGTCCCTAACCGTAAATAATAGAGGAACAGGCCCTAAGGAAATAGTACAGGAACAAACCCAAGAGATAAGTAGCAGAAGAACTATTTAAGGGTAAATAGCATTGGAACAGGCTCAAAAAGTAAATTGGATCGAGAGAATGTTAGATATGTTCACACAAACATAGAATGTATGATGTTTAAATGAAATTATAGCTAACGTTCCATCAGAATGTCCGCAGGTAGCTCTGAGTCAAAACAAAAGTGCTGACATAAGTTTACTGCAACAAAGCACTGTCATTTTTGTAGGAAATTGAGCTTTGCATCCACGGGAGAAAGCTATAAACATTTTGCAGGAAAAGAAATGCAATCCGCGAGAACGATGAAGTGAGGTTGTTGTGAGACTCTCCTTATAAACCGAAAGAATTGGACACTACACATTGGATATTTTGATCCTCAACAAAATGAAACTAGGTATTGTAATCGAAGCGGCATACCCATTTGACACCAGAGTCAAAAGACGGGAATAAGAAAAATAGGTAATAAACCGACTTGAAGTGTGAAATCCTCATGTGCTGGAACAGAGAAGTCGACAAAATTATAATGCTGCTTATAGAAGCCTTCGGAGCAGTAACAAATCATCTGGGGAAAAGTATTGAAAAATATTATCTTAAACTGAAAATAGGTGCAGTGCAGAAGACTTGTCTGCTAGGTTTAGTAAAAATTATCCGAAAAAGCCATAATATAAAACACGAAAATATATGAAGAGCAGAAATAATTCTATACAGAGAATATAAAATGTTCCTCATCTTATACCGCAAGATGCAATTCAATGGGAAGCATAATAATTAAATCAAGCGCAACACTGAGTTCGTGAAACATCAAATAATAATAATAATAATAATAATAATAATAATAATAATAATAATAATAATAATAATAATAATAATAATAATAATAATAATAATAATTATTATTATTATTATTATAGGCGTAGGAGTGGCTGTGTGGTAAGTAGCTTGCTTACCAACCACATGGTTCCGGGTTCAGTCCCACTGCGTGGCACCTTGGGCAAGTGTCTTCTACTATAGCCTCGGGCCGACCAAAGCCTTGTGAGTGGATTTGGTAGACGGAAACTGAAAGAAGCCCGTCGTATATATATGTATATATATATGTGTGTGTGTGTATGTTTGTGTGTCTGTGTTTGTCCCCCAACATCGTTTGACAACCGATGCTGGTGTGTTTACGTCCCCGTAACCTAGCGGTTCGGCAAAAGAGACCGATAGAGTAAGTACTAGGCATCCAAAGAATAAGTCCTGGGGTCGATTTGCTCGACTAAAGGTGGTGCTCCAGCATGGCCGCAGTCAAATGACTGAAACAAGTAAAAGAGTAAAAGAGTATAATATTGATAAGATCAGTAAATATAAAGACTTGCTAATAGAAATTGAAAAAATGTGGCACCTCAAGGCGACTACCATACCAGTAATTGTAGGATCTCTAGGAATGAGAAAAAAAAAAGGTACTGAAACCTATTTGAAAATGATACAAGGCTTACCATCCCTACAGGAAGTGCAAAAAATCGTGCTAACAGGAACGACTCATGTACTGAGAAGAGCATTATCGCTGTGAAAACAACATCCATTGATGATTTTTTTTTCTTAAATACATGTTTTACCTGTGAATTTGCGTGTGTAAACTGGGAATGCATACAACGAGTTTCTCTGCCCTAGGTGTACGGAAAACACTCAGCGAGAAATGGAAGAAAATTTGAAGAAAGAAGAAAAAAAGAGCAACATAATAATAATAATAATAATGATGATAACGAACTTTTCCGTCGAAGACGACGTGTGAGTGTTTTGCCGTACGACCTGCGATATTTTTAGTTTATAGTGATCAAATATATGCGCCATACATTAGCTTCCTCTCTCCATCAAATCGACATTACATGAACAGACGCACTGTGTACCACGCTTCAGGTGTCGAAGTGATCGCAGAACAACGTGAGATGAAGTGTTTTGTTCAATAACATAACGCACTACCCGATCTGGGAATTGAAATCACGATCGCTAGATCGTGAGTGCAGCACCCTAACCACTAATCAATAATAATAATAATAATAATAATAATAATAATAATAATAAGGAATAAGGTGGGAAGAACACTCATAGGATGTAAGGTCTGTTTGCCAACGAGAAGAACTGTATGGGAGAGTACATCAAACAGCTGAGTGAATCCTTGCTTGCCGCTGTGAGAAATAATAACACGATACCGCCCGAAAATATGACGTACCCAAAAACGTTTAAGAAACAAGATGAAGAATAAAGAATAAACAATCGGAAAATGAAAATAATGCATGGCAAATATCTCAGAGAAATCGAAGGGAAAGTGTTGTATAGTGAAACCGTATACCTCTCCCGGTAAAAAGTGGTAGGAGAGGCTATTATAAAAGAACAGTAGGCGGTTGTCAGCGATAGTAAGAAAGAAGTTAGCGTATTACTATTCCGGTATGATGAGATATAACGGTATCCGATGACTAGTAACTATTATGGCTACTAGTGTAAACATCAACTACAATACAACGGCAATCATACATCACACCAGTGGGAGGAATCCGCTTTACAACAGAGAGACAAGACTAACACTTAGAGATGGCTATGAAAAGGTGATCTGAACAGATGCATTGAGGCATTGATATGCAGCGATCAGGAACAAGTTTTGAAGACTAATTACCTCAAGTTCCAAATAGATAACAGTAGTGAATCGCTCTTTTGTAGTATATAACAGCAAAAAAGAAACAATCTCACATATTGCGAGTGAATGTAATAAGCTGGCAAAAAAGCACTGCAAAAGGAGTCATGATAACGTGGTAAAGTTTGTTCAGTGGAGACTGTGAAAAGTACGGCCTGGGCACAGCTCGGAAATGGTGCAAACATGAACCACAGGATGTCACTGAGGACAATGAATATAAGATCTTGTAGGATTTTACAATCCAGAGTGACTTCGATGCTTGGAGATCAGACATTGTTGTAGTAGATATATGAAAAAAGGCAACCAAATCATAGATATTGCTATACCTGGGGATCCACGCGTAGATGAAGCGGAAAAGATGGAGAAATACAGACTATTGAAAGACGAAATTGCAAGAATGTAGGCAATGCGGCGATTCACTGTTATCCCAGTATTTGCAGAAGTACTCGGAGTACTAACAACCAGGTTCGAGAAATAAGTCGGAGAAACTGGAATTGAGATGAGGGCAGAACAGGTCCCAAAACTTCTCTATTGGGGACAGTTAGTATTTTGAGATTGGTGCTTGGGTGATTGAATGTCTTCCACGATGATTTAACATTCAAGTACCGAAGCTGACAATTTACAGAAAGAAACCATGTGAGACCTCTGACAACAGGTTGCTGTCCACTCTCACAGAATCAACCAGAGCAAGCAAGATCGAGAGCTCTGAGAAGTAAAACTGAATAAATAAATAAATAAAATAGTAATAATTTTTTTCTACCGTACGCATAAGGCCGGGAGTCTTAGCGGAGGGGCTAGTCGATTACATTGATTACATTAACCCCGGTTCTTGAATGGAACTTAAGGATCAAAGGTAAAGTCGACCTATCACAAAGAGATAAGTGTCTCTTTATCTTTAGCTAGAAGCCCTCTAAAGATGGTGTCTCGATAAAAGGAACTGAGGTTGCGATGCCACAACTTTACAGTCATCTTTATGAATATAATGTTAAATAAAGATTGTTATCACAACTGCGTGAATGAAACTGAATTCTTACATAATAGTCTCATGCATAGCAAGTGTCCCAAAATACAGTAAAGATGGGCTTATTCGTCAATTGGCTACTGATGTAAGAATTAGATGGTAGTGTCAAAATTGCGACAAAATTGTTATAAAATATTACTGCAGGAGTGATCCTGTCAAAATAGGAACACAAAGGTGAAAATTGTGGTAATTTGTGCTCGCATTTTTGACCAAAAGAAAAGCGCTATCCTATATTCTGCGAGAATCATAAGAAAGATCCTTAACATTTGAGAAGACTTGTTTTCATAAAAAATCAGGAAGAACAACCCTGCCAATTAAATTAGCCTGAAATTACTTTTGAATACTAATAACCATAACTGTTTTTAATTGAGGCACAAGGCCAGCAATTTTTAACGGAGGTCAACTTCGTAGGGACGAGCGCCAAAGTTAGCCCCAGGAGAATATGAAATCAGAATGTAAATACTTGGAACAAATTCCGCAAAGATTATTTCCCGTAATTCAAATTGTTTTCAAATCCCCGTGAGCACAACTTTACTTTCCATTCATTCAGTGTCAGTAAAACCAGCCAAGTAACGGGATCCTTGTAATCGGCTAAATACCTCCTATAAAAACTGCTGACCGAGTGACTAAATTAGATACCGTTGAAAATAGTGGCGAGCTGGAACATTGGTTAGAGCAGGGGGTTTCAAACTTTTTGACTTGCGGACCCCTTTATATTTCAGGCTTTACCTTATAAACACTTATGAAATATATACATAAATATTTGCTTAAAATAACATATTTTTACATTTATTTATTTAACAGTATTTAACAAATAGGCTTATTGTCAATTAAAAGATTTCGATTAAAAAACATATATAAAATCAAATTGCCCATAAAAAAGTATTAGCTGTCCACGGACCCCCTGTATTGTCCTTGCGGACCCCCTGTGGTCCACGGTCCACAGTTTGAAAACCCCTGGGTTAGAGCATTAGAACGCTTCATCCGTCAAAACTTGGCGGTTCCGTCCTTACTCTCTACGGGATAGATAAAACAAATTACCAGAAAAATATTGGGTCGATGCTATCGACTAACCATCCTCTCAAAATTACAGACTTTTTGTCTAGATCAGAAACAATAAGAAAAATAGTAAGAATTGATAATCGGAAGAGGAGGAACAGGGACTGCGAAAAAGGAACTATGAACATATAAACACACACAACAAACACGTACATGCCCGAACACATGTCTGAGTCTGCGCGCGTGCGTGTGCGTATGCATGCGTGTGCGTGTGTGCGTGTGTGTGTGTGCGAGTCAGTGTGTGTGTATACGCGCCAGCGAAAACAGGCAAACGCATGTACGCACATGCACACATACATATGTATTTGTGCGAGCGTGTTCAATAATTGCCACACTATTTTCTAATTTTGTAAGAATATAGTAAAATATTTCCTGGTGCATATTTTATTTATGAGTATGTGTGTATATGTATGCAGGCGTGGCTGTGTGTAAGAAGCTTGCTTCCCAACTACATGGTTCCAGGTTCAGTCTCACTGCGTGGCACCTTAGGCAAGTGTTTTCTTCTATAGCTTGAAAGAAGCCTGTTGTATATAATATAAGCACAGGAGATGGCTGTGTGATAAGTAGCTCGCTTACCAACCACATAGTTCCAGGTACAGTCCTCCTGCGTGGCACTTCAACTATAGCCTCGGGCCAACCAAAGCCTTGCAAGTGGATTTGGTAGACAGAAACTGAAAAAGGCCCGTCGCATATATATAGTGAGAATTTACAAAAAACACGTTTCGAGCCTACGCTCTTCGACAGGAAGGAACACAAATAAACAGGGAGAGAAAATAGAAAAAGGTATAGTGGTTAGCGATCTATCATGGCGAATGCCGGACAGATGGGTCACACAGGAGAGCTAGGAAGAAGGGGAAATAATAAAGTAGGGGTGATCCCAGAACGAAGGTGCGCGTGCGTGTGTAAGGGGCTGGTGACATTGACGTGTGCTTGTGTGCATGTGTAGGTGTGTGGATGATGGGAAGTGGTCAGTGCTAGTGTGTGCGGGATGGTGTGATGTGGTGTGGTGTGGTATGGTGTTGTGTGGTGTGGTGTTGTCTGGTGTGGTGGTGCGGTGTGTTGGTGTGTGGTGTGGTGGTGTGTGGTGTAGTACGATGGTGTGGGTGTGTGGGGGAGGCGAGAGTGTGGGAAGCAAGGGTGAGTCTAAGGGATATATTTTTTCTTTTCTACTCTAGCGGGAGGGAGGCATTCGATCACATCGACCCCAGTACGCATCTGGCAATATACATACATACATACATACATACATACACACACACACACACACACACACACACACATATATATATATATATATACATATATATATATATATATATATACATATATATATATATATATATATATATATATATATATATATATTGTGAAGGCGCATGACTTAGTGGTTAAGGTGTTGCACTCACGATTGCAAGATCGTGGGTTCAATACCCATACCGGACGTTGCGTTTTGTTCTTGAGCAAAGTGCTTCATTTGACGTTGCTCTGCGATCATTTCGACATCTGACATGTGGCACCTGTATAGGTAATATCAATCTGATGGAGAGTGTGAGCTTATGTCCATACAAACCATTGATCACTATAAACAAATCATTTGTGTTGTTGTTCGGTAACAAATTCTCGAACACTCATACGTCGTCTAACGACGGGAGAGACCTTATGATATGATACATATATGTATGTATATATATATATATATATATATATATATATATATATATATATATATAAATATGTATGTGTGTGTGTGTATGTATGTATGTATATATATATGTATAATATATATATATATATATATATATATATGTATACATGTCTCTTAAAGGATAGAGCTCAAAATCAATGCATTGAAGATACTTTATTGCAGCAACAATTATAATAATAACAGAAACAACCACAATAAGCCAAACCTATGCACATTTCAATAGGGTATCCCGGAAAAATAAACCACATCATAAGATGTCTCGTAAAATATTGTAACAAATTACAACATATTACAAATTTCTGGATACTCCATCTCATCAGGGTCGCATTATTGCCATCACCAATACCATTATTAGCAAAACACACACATACTCCAAGAGGGTGAAAGAATAATCGACGGCACGCAACCTACCATCGTTATTTTCTTACAGAGTGTAAACAAACCAGTCAACCGAAATCCAGCGACGTACACCGCCCGGTTTACAGCGTAAAAATCCCTTGCCAAAAATTCATCCCCCCTGTACATCAAGATTTCCTATCGGATCTTCCTATAACGATAGTGTATTAATTGATTCATTAATTATACCCGCCCACGCCCACGCACCGCACACCACCACCCACATGCCCACACCTACCCCCACACACACATATACCTATACTTAGATACACACACCCATATATATTTATATGTATTTTTTATGTATAACCATACACCCAAACACATATACACACAAACATATATACACTCACATATGCATCCATATACCTATACACACATACAGATACACATGCACCCACATAAACGCGCACAGATACACACACACACCCATTTACATATATACGCATACATACTTACATACACACATGCGTACATATGTACATACACACACATAGCTATACCTCCATATATACATCGATACATATGCACATACACACACACAAGCTTATATATGTTTACATGTACACACATACACATACGTCTCCATACACCCATACACTCTCACGTGTCTCCACATGTATACCTACACCCATATACATATACACTCATATATTTGCGCCACAGACCTAATTCCAGTAAGATATATAGAGATGAATATACCTCTTCCTTAATTTCGAACTTGTGCCTATACACATTCCGGTAATTCCTATTTATAAAATGCATACGTATGTCTATACATATGCAGACATCTGTAAGCTTTAAACGTTATTTTATTAACTAGGTGACCCTTGGAAAAAAGTATGGAAAATAATTCCAAGTTACATAACGAACAAGTACTTTTACCCTTGTCGTACGGCATCGATTTGCCTACTAACAACCATTCAAGGGAGTAATCCTTTTTCTCATCTTTCAATTTCCAAACTAAATTACTAAGCGCCGTACTATATTGCTTACTCCTATCCCTAAAGGAAGAGTAATGATTAGAAATTCGTTTCGAGACCTCAAGTGACGAAGCCCCGATATAACTCCAAATCTTCTTATCCGTTATAACATTACACCTATAGACAATGTTTTTAGTTTTAGCATTTGCACTAAGGAATCTTATTCTATTAGGGTTATCTTCAGATATTTCTATTAGTTTATTACCAAAGTTAGTGGTATTATCCATATCCTTTTGGTCTTGACTAACATCTCGACCATTGCCTGTATTATTATTATTATTACCCTCTGTGTTTATGTCAACAGAACTATGACTAGAGTTTGAGGATAAAAGTTTAAAGTTATGAGCGGCGATAATTTGGGTCAAATTCTTGGTGTTTGAAAATCCGAACCTTACCTTATGCTCGTTAATAACCTTATAGTAGAGCGAGTTAATTGGAAAATGTTTCCTAACTACATTCCTGAATAAACTAACTAAATTTGATTTTACTTGCCTCCCATAAGGGACGATGAACCATAGACTATCCTGTTTCCTAGAATGACAACCTACATTATTATCCCTAAAAAACTTAAGCCTACTACTTTCAGCCCCTGGTACACTATCGTTGGATCTTGGCCTATGCTTTAGCTTACTGAATGGGTTAACATTATTCTTATTATTCTTCTTCTTATTATTATTGTTAGTTTTATAACTACCCTTATTGCTATTATTCACATTATCAATTTTATTAATATTATTATTATTAACATCTATATATATATATATATATATATATATAATAGGAGCAGGCTTCCCAACCACATGGTTCTAGGTTCAGGCTCACTGCGTGGTACATTGGGAAAATGTCTTCTATTACAGCCTCGAAGCGACCTGAGCCTTGTGAGTGGATTTGGTAGACGAAAACTGAAAGAAGCCTGTCATTTATATGTGTGTGTGTGCGTGTACCTTTGTGTCTAGGTGCGTTCCCCCTTTACCGCTTAACAACCGGCGTTAGTGTGTTTACGTCCCCGTAACTTAGCGGTTCGGTATGATGAGCCGATAGAATAAGTAGCAGGCTTAAAAAACATGCCTTGGGGTCGATGTGTTCGACTAAAACCCTTGAAGGCGGTGCTCCAGCACAGCCGCAGTCAAATGACTGAAACAAGTAAAAGAATAAAAGAATAGGAG
>NC_142930.1:137979320-137981820 GCF_046866305.1 Octopus bimaculoides
GCATATAAACACATTCACACACGCACTCGCACACGCACTCGCACACGCACTCGCACGCACTTCCATATCTATGTATGAAATACACGCAATATCTATACTCACAACTTCACTGTAAAGTCACAGTATTGGACAAGCCATTGTATCTGTTAGAACTAAATCCGTTCGGTTATAACTTGTTTGGGAAGTTCTGAATCCGATGTAATACTCGTAGACCAACTTAAACATCCATTGTTTTTTTCTTTATTTTTTTTTCCTTTTACGCTGCTTCTTCTATCTCGATTTTCTTATTCACTCACCCTTCCACTCATTCACTCACTCATCTCATCATTTACGCCCCCTCTCTTCTCTCTGTCTTTCACTTCTATTCACACATTCCTTTCTCTCTTTCACTATCTAATTGTCTTCTCCCTCTCACTCTATCTCTCGCTCACTCACTCTCTATTTTATTTGTTTTTCCATCGTTGTTCCTTTCTTTTATCGCACTTTCCGTTTCTCCTCTCACGTTTTCTTGTTTATGCTTCTTCTTCACGTCAATCTTCTAATCTACCTGTTTGTCTGTCTTTGTAAGTGTGTGTGTGTGTGTGTGTGTGTGAGAGCTTATGTATGCATGTATCTATCTATCTATCTATCTATCTATCTATCTATCTATCTATCTATCTATCTATCTATCTATCTGTCTGTCTATCTGTCTGTCTGTCTGTCTGTCTGTCTCTTGTGTTTTCTATATTTTAAATCGATCGATCGATAAAAGATTCTTTATTATCTATTAATATCCTTCTCTCTCTTCTCTATCTACTATTATGTCTCTCTCTCTCTCTCTCTCTCTCTCTCTATCTATCTATCTATCTATCTATCTATCCCCCCCCCCTGTTAAATGTACGTGTGTGTGTGTGTGTGTGTGTTACAGATATACTCCTGGTTCTCTGTCTATTTGTCGCTATGTATAATATTTATATATCTAATCGATTTAAGAAACTGTCTGTCAGTGACTTTATTCAACGTAGCCATGTTAAAAACATCATGAGGTGGAATAAAATGAATCTAAGAAAGAAAGAAAGAAAGAGAGAGAGAAAGAAAGAAAGAGAGAGAGAGAGAGAGAGAAAGAAAGAAAGAAAGAAAGAAAGAAAGAAAGAAATAAATAAAGAGAGAAAGAAAGAAAGAGAAACAGAAATAAAGGAATGGAAGTAAAGGAAAGAAGAAAGGAAGGAAGAAGTGAAGAAACATAGGAAGTTTAGAGAGAAAGAATATTGAAGTAAACAGAAGGGAAAGAAAGAAAAGTTCAGTAAAGTTTGTTCCATTACAAAAGCTATAAACAGCCTGTGGTTGTGATAGCGATGGCAAAGCTAATTCTGCTGTAGATGCTAATAGTGCATGGAATGATACTATTGTTTTACAGTTATCTCAGCCAACAAGGAAGTAGGAAAGCAACCCTGCTGGCCAATAAATTTAATGACCATCTCTATGATTTCTATCACTGGCACGAAGTCACATATTTGAGAAAAGATAGGGTGAAGTTGATTGAATTTACCGCCATTCCATTATTGCTTAGCTTTATGGTTCCCGGACACATGAAAGGGAAATCTTAACCTCGACGGTATTTTGAGCCTAAGACGAAAATAGATTGAGTTAAATTAAATAATACATTGCGTTCGTTTAGTCTCAAGTCAGTAATGATTTCGCAGACCAACAGTCGAAGGCATTTCCTTCATGGCCATCGAGTCTTTTATTCGAACAATGCATCTAAAATTACATTATTCAAAGTTTTGAGAAAGGTATGGTGTAATTTGAAGATTTTGTTGCTATATCTAGCAGGCAGTTCGGGCGCCACGCAGAAGGTCCCTCGATGTTACAAAAGCGACAATGCTGGCCGCTAATTATTAGTTTGTCGACCGAATTCCCTTACTTTACAATATTTTATCGCCCCTCTGCATATGATATTGCTTCGGTATACAGGAACGTCTCGTCTTTCAATTGTGACACCGTGCGCGTGCACACACACACACACGCACACACACACACACACGCACACACACACACACACACACACACACACACACACACGCACACACACACACGCGCACGCACACACGCACGCACACACACACACACACGCACGCACACACACACACACACACACACATGTACACACGCACACACACGTCTGTGCGTATGTATGTATGTATGCTTTGTGAGTGTATGTGAGTGTGTGTGCGTGCGCACGCGCACGCGTGTGAGTGCGTGTGTGGAAATGCAAGCCATTTATTTCTAACAGCAGATATCAATTTTTTTTCTGAAATTACAAAGTAAAAACGCCAATAGCTTTTTTGATTCACTGCCAACCTCATTTATTTATATTTTGCTTTGTTATTGGTTTATGTAGTTCTTCCTGTGATGGATTTCTACTTTTTTTTTTACTTTTGCTTCAAATCTTCTTCTTTATTTATTTTCTATGACTGTTTTCTACAGATCTTGTTATTTATTTAGCGGAGGTACTTTTTTT
>NC_142930.1:137986820-137999320 GCF_046866305.1 Octopus bimaculoides
GGATGTAAGTGATGGGGAAATCCGGTTACTATTCTATGAGTACCAGCGTCTATGTTAAAGATTGCCTGTTGACTCGTGCCATTGTGCTGCTTTCCATGTGAATGTTGCTACTGCTATTGCTGGTGTTGCTGTTAGCGTAAATGCTTCTGTAGTTAAGTGCTGTTGTACGTGTTTTTATGAATGGTGGTGCTATCAATATTGTTGTTACTAAATTCATTGTGGGAATGTTGCTACAAATGACATATTCGTTATGAGTAAGGTGGCGCGCTGGCAGAATCGTTGCCGCACCGGAAAAAAAATGCTTCGCGGTATTTCTTTCGACTTAACGTTCTGAGTTCAAATACCACTGAGGTTCTATTCCTCAACTACCATGTTAAAATTATGTAGGATTTTGTATAAAATAAGTACCAGTTGTACACTGGGGTCAATGTAATTGACTTACCTCTTCCCCTGAAATTGCTGGCCTTGTGCCAACATTTTTAAACCAATATTACTGTTGTGAGTGTCATTGTGAATGCTCTTGTGAAAATTGGGAATGATATGAATATTGTTGCTATGAATGTTGTGAATATTGTAGTTTGAACGTTGTTACTGTTGATCTTTGAAACTTATGGACATGGTAAGTGTTGTAGTTGCACAGGTGGCTGTTTTAATCAAGTTATTGGTGTTAAGACCGATATTGTGGGTATTGATGTTGTTGACTTCATCACCATCAGAGATGACCGTGGTGATAGGAGTAGTAGCAGCGTTAACATTGTATTCCCCAACGACCATGTTAAATTATGTAGGATTTTGTTTTACTTGATTGCTCAAATCACAACCATAAAATGAAGTCATTTTAGCCGGTACTCTTTCGATTGTACCATCCATATCCATAATGAGAAATGAACATGTATTTTGTTTCGGCCATAGCCGCTATGCAGTTTCAGCTGAACACCATTTTCCTTTCGTTAATTCCATTGAAATGTTATTAACATCTCAATATTTCTTTTCCCTAACCTCAGAATAAATTGCTTTGTACACTGCAAAAATCGAAGTTAGATAACCTAATTATGATTACACATCTTATTCTCTGCTCAAATTCCGTGAAAGCCAATTCTGACATTTGTCCTTCTCTGTTCCAATAAAATACCAGTAATATCACTATATTTAAAAAATAAAATTAGTAAAGTTTGCCTATGCGTTTGTTATCTCGTACTAATATGAACATTTAACATTTATCTAACGGACGAGTCCTTCATTTACGAATGTTTTACAGCATCTAGTTTCAAATCTCTCCAGAGTCGACAACGCTTTCAGTATCAGCAAAATAACAATGACACATTCGTGGTGATTCAGTCATCTACACATCCTTGGTGAGAATGTTAGCATACTTAAGTAATCTATTGAATTATATATATATACATATATATATATATATATATATATATATATATATATATATATATATATATATATATATATATATATATATAGTATATATATATATATACATATATATATATATATATATATATATATATATATATATATATATATATATATATATATATATATATATATATATATATATATATATATATATATATATATATATATATATATATATATATATATATATATATATATATATATATATATATATATATATATATATATATATATATATATATATATATATATATATATATATATATATAGGCGCAGGAGTGGCTGTGTGGTAAGTAGCTTGCTTACCAACCACATGGTTCCGGGTTCAGTCCCACTGCGTGGCATCTTGGGCAAATGTCTTCTACTATAGCCTCGGGCCGACCAAAGCCTTGTGAGTGGATTTGGTAGACGGAAACTGAAAGAAGCCCGTCGTATATATGTATATATATGTGTGTGTTTGTGTGTCTGTGTTTGTCCCCCTAGCATTGCTTGACAGACGATGCTGGTGTGTTTATGTCCCCGTCACTTAGCGGTTCGGCAAAAGACACCGATAGAATAAGTACTAGGCTTACAAAGAATAAGTCCCGGGGCTGATTTGCTCGACTAAAGGCGGTGCTCCAGCATGGCCGCAGTCAAATGACTGAAACAAGTTAAATAGTTAAATAGTTAAATAGTATATATACACCCGGATGCCTGTATGTAGCTAATAGCGTTCTTTTTGCTAAAACTTTAAAAATTTTGTTCAGTTTTTGTAATTGTGAAATTTTTTCGCCATGAACGGTTTGTGTTTTTAAACGGAATGTATTTTTTCTGATGTTATATTTATTCCTGAATGATGTGCAAAGAAATTTTGATTTAAGCCTCTTAATGAATTCTTTATACTGAAATATATATTGAAAAAGATAAATATGTTCATTTGAATTTATACGTTTTTGCGTCGTAACTCCTTTATTATTATTATTATTATTATTATTATTATTATTATTATTATTATTATTATATATATATATATATATATATATATATATATATATATATATATATATATATATATATATATATATATATATATATACATACATACATATATATTTGCCATGAGTAAAATCTATAAATTGATTTCTCATTGCGTCTTGTTTTCCTGATAAATCTTGAAGTACCGTGAGACATCCTAACTTAATCATCAATATCCTAATTTCATCATCGTCGTCGTCGTCATCATCATCATCATCGTCACATACAAGATTATAAATCAAGATGATTTATTGAAATTATGACTTTGTTGTTGAAATGCATACGATTGGCTACTCTGAGTTATTTCTGTTGGCTTATTTTCGTTTCATATATGCAAATTACCCAAGTCGTAAAATGCTCTACTCTTTCCTTTTTTGAATATGTCTATGTCCGCTGAAGATAAGGTTAGACAATTAGTAGGCTGATTCGGACAGAAACACATGTTGATGTCTATCTTTTTTTGCCTTTAGATAATCTGTCTTTTCCTTCATGGCACCTTTAATCCTTTATCTTTCACTTGCTTCAGTCATTAGACTGAGGTCATGCTGGGGCACCGTCTTGAAGAATTTTAGTCGAACGAATCAACCCCAGCATTTATCATTCTTTTTCTTTTGTAAAGCCTAATACTTATTCTATCAGTTTTTTTTTGACGAACCACTACATTACAGGGACGTAAACACACCAACATCAGTTGTCAAGCGATGGCGAGAAACAAACACAGACACAAATACACACGCATACACGCTGCACACACACGCTGCACACACGCACGCACACACACATACACCCACACAGAGTCGTGTGTGTGTGTATATATGTGTGTGTGTGTATATATGTGTGTGTGTGTGTGTGCGCGTGTGTGTGTGTGTGGAGGCGCAATGGCCCAGTGGTTAGGGCAGCGGTCGGAGAATCGCGGTTTCGATTCCCAGACCGGGCGTTGTGTGTGTTTATTGAGCGAAAACACCTAAAGCTTCACGAGGCTCCGGCAAGGGGTAGTGGCGACCCCTGTTATACTCATTCGCCCCAACTTTCTCTCACTCTTTCTTCTTGTTTCTTGAGCAACGCTGCGATGGAATGGCGTCCTGTCCAGCTGGGGGGGGGGGCACATACGCCGTAGAAACCGGGAAGCCGGGCCCATGAGCCTGGCTAGGCTTTAAAAGGGCGCATAAATAAAAATAATATATATATATATTCTTTCAGTTTACCATATTCACTCACAAGACATTGGTTGGCTCAAGGAGGCACTTACCTAAGGTACCATGCAGTGTGGGACTAAACCCGAAACTATAGAGTTGGGAAACAAACTTCTTACCACACAGCCACGGCTGCGCCTGTGAATTATGGAAAGAAATCTGATTTTCGAGATTATTCTCTCTAACTTACTAGGAGTTGGAACCAATTCCCACAAAGTGATTCGACTACCTTCTCAGAGAGAAAAGATAGTATTTGTGGAGCTCACCTTGTTCCTCAGTTAAAAAGGGGTGCCGAGGAATATACATACATACATACATACATACATATAACTTCTACTCCATTTTTAAAAATCTATTTTTTGATTCACCTTACTCTAATTAAATATTCTGAATGACCTGAGATACTCGCCCTGCCTTGGCTTTGTTATCCATTTTCATTATATACATACATACATACATACATATATATATATATATATATATATATATATATATTATATATATATATATATATATATATATATATATAAATTGCAAGCCTGGTACTTATTCTATCGGTCTCTTTTGCCGAACCGCTAAGTGACGGGGGCGTAAACACACCAGCATCGGTTGTCAAGCGATGTTGGGGGGACAAACACAAACACACACACACACACACACACATATATATATATATATATATACATATACATATATACGATGGGCTTCTTTCAGTTTCCGTCTACCAAATCTACTCACATGGCTTTGGTCGGCTCGAGGCTATAGTAGAAGACACTTGCCCAAGGTGTCACGCAGTGAGACTGAACCTGGAACCATGTGGTTGTTAAGCAAGCTACTTACCACACAGCCACTCCTGCGCTTATATACAAATTTTAATTTAAACATGTAATTGTAATCTTGATGACTAAAATTATTACACCTGACACATGATTACGTCAGTTGACCATACATTCACAACAAAAGGCTATTCCAATACATTATAAAATAGGACACGAAGCCAAATTAGGATAGAATTAAATCAGCCTATATAGAATTAATAAAAACACCTCGAAATTAACAATAGAAGCTTTATGTACTGCAAGTATAAACAAAAAAAATCAAGCATAAAGATACAATAAACATAAAATAACGAAATTTGCTAGAAATTACGAGTTAAATAATTTATATATGAAGTTAATGATATTATCAAGTACAACGGTATTCCTGTGTTTCTTTCAGTACTGGAGAGCTGTTCACGCATAGTGCACGAACAGCTCTCCAGTACTCCGATTATTATGAGTCAGATGATGAGAAACTGAAGGTTTTAAAAGGTTAATGGACTGAGGAACGTTAAGCATAAAAGACGAATTATAGGAAAAAAAAACAAAAAAAAAATTTGAACTCAGGCACATACAATCTTCCATACAATACTGCAAATAACTGGAAAATTGTGGAAGGCGTTATGTTCGTAGGGCACTTGTAAAGTCGGTTCTGACTGATTGAGTCTGGTCACGTAATTGGATTTGTTGTAGGAAATCTCTAATCTACCGTTGGACAGAAATATATTTAATAACACAGCCATTAGAATACTGATTCAGTAGCTAGGATAGGTTTCATTAAAAAAAAAAGAAGAAAACAATAGCTTACATGGATAGTGTACCACGTAACTCAGTAAAAGAAAGGAGTAAGTAATTTAATCTGCTACACAATCTGGAAGTCACTACGAAGAGGTCTAGAAATTTCTTCACTCTAAGAAGGCATCATTTTTTAGGCACGCACATATACCATACTACTTCGGAAACTTTGTTATTCACACAGGGATACAATTATTACTGTGTGAACAACATAATTTACCAAGTCAAACACTGCAGAGACTAACATTTTAACACAGTGACCACTTCTTCAGCTTGAAAATTTTGAATCCAGCCTTCTCTATTTGAGGAAAAGAGTAAAATTCATTGAAGGGCCACTTGAAATCCTCAAATACTCCGAGCGCGGATATACATGTAATCGAAAGAAAGAACATATACGAGCAAAGCACTACTATATGCCAACTATTTAACAACATGAAAATGTATACCACCAGCTCTCCCAAGAATAACAACATAATTACCGAAGCGAAGAAACTAGTGCTCCAACAAATAATGTAAGTTTCATGCATCACGTCGCAATAAATGATTTGTATTTCTTTATGTTCGGGCGAGAGGTTTGCAGGTTGATTGGAGATAAGCTAGAGAAGGTAAATAGAATTAGAGTAATAAATGAATAAATTAAATAGAGCTGATAAAGAAAATTTTAATATAAATAAGGTAAGTATAGAATATTCGTTATAAGGTATGAATAAAGTTAAGAAAATTTGTATAAATGCGAGTACGCACACATACTTATACACACATACAATATTTCCTTAGATGAACCCATCCTTTCATGAGGTTAATACAACCTCTAATCGAATATATATATATATATATATATATATATATATATATATATATATATATATATTTATATATATATATGTATGTATGTATAGTTGAAATTTACAAAAAAGCAAAAGGCGAAGAGAGTTGTATAAACAACAAGCAGGTGTATTAGTTTGACGCTCGGGAAGGTGAGAAAGTCTTTTACGTTTCGAGCTTACGCTCTTCAACAGAAAGGAACACGAGGAAATAAACAGAGAGAGAATAAAAATAGTAAAAAAAAACTTGTGAATTTATATATGTATGTACTTTTATGTGTACATACTTATCGATCTAGAAGAACGCAATAAAGCTAATGTAAATTTGGGGTTCAAAACCCCTTTTGGATAAAGAAAGAATTCAAAACTGCCTTCGACATTTTTAGGAGTCACTATTCCAAAAGAGAATTATTTCACAATTTCCCGACAGTTTATAAACATTCTTATGACGTCTACAATATATATATATATGTACACACACACGCACATTTAATATATACTGAGAAGTGGAAGATTTCCAGAGCCTAGAAGCCTGGCTAACTCAGGACAGGATATTAATGCTCATATAGCTCAAGATTTATGAATGTTAATATCCTGTCAGCAACTAGAAAAATGACAATATAGAAACTATATCTAAATCGATCCCTAAGATTTAGACTCAACAGTGAAACAGTAGTGTATTGAACTAAAACATGGACACCAGCTAAAGCCTTTCCAAATTGTTTGGATGTTGTCTCCCCAAGATCATTATGCGCAATATTCAACATGTCATGGAAGAAACATAAAAACTATAGTCAAAATTAATGGTGACATAAGTTCAATAACAACCAGAATGTAACCACTAAGATTAAGATTTGTTGGTCACCATAAATCTTAATCTTCATATACGCGTTGTTATTGAACTTATGTCACCATTAATTTTGACTATAGTTTTTATGTTTCTTCCATGGCATGTTGAATATTGCGCATAATGATCTTGGGGAGACAACATCCAAACAATTTGGAAAGGCTTTAGCTGATGTCCATGTTTTAGTTCAATACACTACTGTTTCACTGCTGAGTCTAAATCTTATAGAGAATAACTATTTAGTGTCTGTTTCAACACTATTTAGTGTCTGTTTCAACACTTTGGAATCTCTACTTCTTCACCGCCCAAAACAAAAGAAAACGTTGATGAGAACTGAACCGCTATTTTTTTTTTGCTAACAGTGCTAGCATTTTGTTGAAGTTGTTGTTGATTAGTTCTTATTCAAAATTGATCGAACATACCTAAAATCAACAGCATTGCATCCATGACAGTTTCACTTTCTATTGTTTTAGCGATATAGTTAGAATTACATTATCCAATGTGCACTTTTTATATTAACATGGTAGAATGTTATCTGAAGATAATTTTCTAGCAGGTCGGATCAGAAGTTCTTTCGTTAGATATGGAGAATTTCTATTCACATGTACGCTCGCGCTTGATGTGTGTGTGTGTGTATGTATGTGCATGCAGGTGTGCGTGCGTAAGCGCGCGTCATACACACACACACACACACACACACACAGATATATATATGTATATATATATATATATATATATATATATATATATATATATATATATATATATACATGTGCTTATACATGCATACATATGCATCTATCTATCTAGCTAGGTAGCTATCCATCCAAATACACACACGAACACTTATATGTGCTTGAACGTGCGATGAAGGCAGGATCATACATGTGGATGTGTGCATGTAAGCATTATGTTTGCTTGTTTGTGTGTATGTGAGTGTATGTGTGTGTATGTGATGGAATGCCGGGAAGATATTGTGCATGAGAGAGAGAGAGAGAGAGAAAGAGAGAATAGTGAGGGAATTTATATATAACTGATTGTCTTAGTGATATCAGTTGTCTGTATGTGTCTGTGTGAATGTCATATATGCGCGAATGCGTAAGTAGCCTCATCAAGATGACATCAAAGCGCATAAATCATGCGTGCTACTGAAGACTTTGGCAGTGTTAATTAACTTTTAATTAGAACTAAACATAGCGATGTTGGTTGCAATCTCAGAAGCTGCTCTTTCATTCCATTTCAGAGGCTATCACTGCTCGGAACTTGTTATCTGTGATATATTCATGCAATATAGCAATGTGATATGTCTATCTGATAGCAAGATATCAGCAAAATAAAATGCATTTATTAGACATTAATTGCTCCCTCTGTGATTTGCATGTATGTATGTATGTATGTATGTATGTATGTATGCAGGTATGTATATAGGTATGTATGTATGTATGCATGTATGTATGTATGTATGTATGTATGTATGTATGTATGTATGTACGCATGAACGTATTTATATGCGCGTATGGATATGCATGTGTGTTTGTATGTATATGAATGTAAATTACGTTTAGCTATACAGTCAGTACTCAATAAATACAGCTGAATATATATATATATATATATATATATATATATATATATACACGCACACACACATATACACACGTGTATATATATACATATATACATATATATATACATATATACATATATATATATATATATATATATATATATATATATATATATATATATATATATATATATACATATGTACATATATATATATATATATATATATATATATATATATATATATATATATATATATATATATATATATATAGATATATATGTATGTATGTATGTATGTATATATATATGTATGTTTGCATATATGTAACTGTCTAATGACTGTGTTGGGACAACACATTTTCTATAAAACAATGTTTCTAAGCGCATGAAACTAATAGTAGCCTATAAAAGCATATATGGTGCCTATCAAATGATATATATATCTATATATATTTATATATATAGTTAACCAAAGTCGGGATGCATGGCGTTCAGTTACTCAATAAATGAAAAGTGTATTAAATACTACAAAACGTACACGTAGGACAGGTACAGAAGGACCGTAATTCTTCACCAATTATCGACCGAAAAATACTAATACTCAGTTTCGTGCCTTAAACGATAAGCCTGAGAGCTTCGTATATCGGTGGTACCCGCAAGTTTTCGAAGAATTTGGGCTCGTGCACGTACGAAAGGTGGACGTACGAAAGTAAACAAACGTAATTTGAAACGATAATATGAGAATAAAAATATGAGCATAAAAATAAAAATAAAAATATATGCTGGATGTTAAAGTTGCTGTTCCGTTATCCAAGTAATGTGTTGTGTAGAATGGGTAAAAAGGCTTCTTGTCCATGGTATGTAAATTCCGATAGGAATTCTACCATGAACAAGAAGCCTTTTTACCCATTTTACACAGTACATTGTTTGGATAACGGAACAGCAACTTTAACATCCAACATATATTTTTATTTTTAAAAAGGCTTCTTTTTAGATAGACAGACAGACAGACAGATTGTTAGATACATAGACAATACACATATACACACACACATATATATACACATACATACATACATATATACATATATATATATATGAAAATTACTGTACTTTTATACACAAAGAGGCAAACCTTTTACAGGTTGGCTAACATACTAGAAAGAACAGTCAAAGAGTCCAAACCACAGTTAAGAGCAATTTCAAAGGGAATGAAAAATAAAAACATTTACCATGTTTTACAGCCGGACTTCAGGTTTCGAAATTTAATTAGCAAATAAAATAATTTGCAAGGCGAAGTTCTCATCAGCGGTTACGCCATATCATTAATATATAAATTAGAAACTAAATAACACGTGTGTCATCCTTATATATTATAATTTTTCAAATCCCCCACTGTTCTTTCTAGTATGTTAGGCAACCTGTTAAAGGCTTGCCTCTTTGTGTATAAATGTACGCTAATTTTTATATGAAAAATGTTTATTGACTTTGTATACATACTAGGCCACAGGTAGAAAAAATTTCTATACTTTTTCTTACTCTATATAAATTATATACATATATATACCATCATCATCATCATCATTTAACGCCTGCTTTCCATGCTAGCATGGGTTGGACGATTTGACTGGGGATTGGCGAACCAGATGGCTTCACCAGACTCCAATCTGATCTGGCAGAGTTTCAACAGCTGGATGCCCTTCCTAACGCCAACCACTCCGAGGGTGTAGTGGGTGCTTTTTACGTGCCACCGGTACGAGGGCCAGTCCAATGTTTTGATCACATGCCACCGGCACCAGTGCCAGTAAGGCGAAGCTGGAAACGATTGCGTTCAAATGGTGCTTTTTACGTGCCACCGGCACGGAAGCGAGGTCACTGCTCTGGCAGTGATCCCGCTCGGATGGTGGTGTTAGCGCTCCACTGGCACGGGTGCCATATATATATATATATATACATATATATAAACAAGAAGTTAGAAAATATTTGGGGCCATTTTTTAATTCAGCATTACGCATGTTCCATTTGGTAATACGAATTACAAAGTTTTATATGACATGTAAGAAATTTCCTATTAGAAATTCTTTCAGTAGAAAATCAAATAATATTATTTGATTCTCTGTCTGAAGAATTTCTGATAGGAAATTTCCTTACTTGTTGATCCAACATGTAGAAATTTCTAATTCCTGTTAGTAAATGGAACATGTGAAATGCTGAATAAATAATACCTAAAACGTTTTTCCAAATGCCTATTTTGATACGTAATAACTTTGCAAAGAACATGTTCAGAATTTTCAACTCTAGTTCGTATCTCACATAAATACAACTACTACGTAATGGATTGTAATACTGGAATACCCAGATGTGCTTCCAGAGGACACAGCTTGGCTTTTCCCCTACCTATAAAATATGCATGTATGTATGTATGTATGTCGTTATTCACTTTATTTCAAAATTTCTTGCCAATAGAAAAAGAACTGATTTGTAACCTAGATCCAAGGTTCCTTCATTGGAATTTCAACATCAGCAGGATATTTTTGTTTGTATGTATGTATGTATTCTCATGCATATAGTTTCATATCTAGACATGCTCATATATATTGAAATAATGTATGTATGTATATGTATATATATATATATATATATATATATATATATATATATATATATAACTATACACACACACACATACATACATACATACATACATATATATATATATATATATATATATATATATATATATATATATATATATATATATATATATATATATATATATGGGCTTAAAATTGTACAAGATTTGTTTAAGTAGCTACGGCATTGTCTCGAAATCCTTTTCTAACGGAAATTTTAAAAATCTGAAATATATATTTATAGTTTAGGCAGATCAATTGATAGAATGTTCAAGAAAAAAAAAATTGTTAATATTACATGATTGCAGTACATAAATTTGAAAATTCACTTTTATGAAAGCGAAACATATGTGTGTAGAAGTATTATGTTTACTTCCTTCTTTACCTATCTACCAACCTACACACATGCTTATATACAGCCATACATACATATAAGCATGCATACATATAATACACATACACACACACACACACACACACACACACACGCACACGCAAATAACTATTAACACATACAAGCATGCAAATATGCATACACATGCACAAAAACATACGTACGTGTATGCAAGCGTATACACGCACACATGTCTACGTATATGGATAAATGCATCATACGCATATATATATATATATATACATACATACATACTGATATATATATATATATATATATATGTGTGTGTGTGTGTGTGTGTGTGTGTGTGTGTGTGTGTGTGTGTAATATAAAAGGATAAAATTGTTAAAAATCTCATCAGTGCCCAGCATATAAAAAAATAGACCTATTATGGTGAAATAATAGATACGATTATAATTAAGGGCATATAGGCAAGAATTCTTTTTCTATGGCCTTGATTATAATTATGTGTGTATATATATATATATATATTCTCTGTGTGGAAGGGTAGAGTTTTATAATTTCTACGTAAATTGTAGTTTGTGTTGTTTAACCATCAAGTCAGCCCTGATCTAGTTGCCCTGTAACCAAATGCATGCGAATCTTTTTCATGCACAATGTATCAAGGACCGTATCCAATTTGTTCCCTTCTTTAAAGACTGTTGAATGTGATAGGAGGGAGATTTCGCTGAATTTCTGACAGGTCGAGTGACCATTTATGAGCACCCAATTGGGTAAGAGTTACTTATTAGAGTAGATGAGGAGGAGGAGGAGTAGCAAAACTAGTAGTGCGATAAACTAAATGCCTTACTCTGTAGTCTCACCATTCTACACATGTTTAAATCCTAACATGTCACCTTGTGCCTTGGTTATATGTATTTTTAAATGATGTTGAATGGCAGAATCGGTAGAACGCTGTATAAAAAAGTTCTTTTTATCTAATGTTCCCCGGAATCTACCATCCGACTCTCTTCAACAGATT